>NC_137043.1:37907881-37915381 GCF_032717465.1 Coenobita brevimanus
AGATAGATTGACACGGGGGGATAGATGAATATAGATAGATAGACAAATAGGTAAGTAAATCTGAACAACCTTTTAACTACGATGATCAGTCTCTTTTTTTATGGGTTTATTCCAGGAAGAAGACGCGTACGCAGTTAAGGGGTTAAGGGAGGGAGGGAAGGAGAGAACTAGTTTGAGAGAAGGAGGTAAGGAGTGCTAGGAGGGAAAAGAGAGAGAGAGAGAGAGCAGTATGGAGGGAAGAGAGAAAGGGATGTAGAGAGGGAGGGAAAAGTAGGGGAACAAGGAGGGAGCTGTCTGAAAGGAGGGAGTAGGGATAGAAGGGAGAAGTAAGATAGGGAGGTAGGAAGGGAGAAAAGGAGGTAGGGATGGAGGGAAGAAAGTAGGGAGGGATGAGCACTATGAGAGGTAGGGAGGGGGGAGGAAGAAGGGAGAAGAAGCAAGGTAGGGAGGAAGGGAGTGAGGGAGGAGAGAGAGGAGCTGCAGGCATACCAACCTTGCCAAGTCACTCCTACACAAACACACAATCCCACACTTTATTTTCTTTATTTTCTTTCTGGTTTCAAAGGTTTCTCTATGGTTTCTGGCTTCAAGTTCATATTCCCATCTCTAAAGGCTATACTCCTTTCACACTAACCTGGCCCAGAGTTTAGTTCTTTCTTGTGTCACGTAGCTCATTGGCAGAATAGAACAGTACTGTGGCTCTACATCCTTTGCATAGCACTTCTTCGTGACTAGCACCATATTCTAGTGTTAGTCTCTTGTTGCAACTCAATATCTAAGATGGATAGATAGTAATTTTAGGGCAAGTAAAAGGGGTATAGTCTGTTGAGTCTCCTTGGTTACTAGTCAAATCCATCCTCAAGCTGACCACACTTAGCCATCCCAAAATAGTCATGCACTGAGAGATTCACGTTCAGATTAATTTATGAACGTTCAGAACTGTAATATAATGAACGTGTGAGTTTATAACGAAAAGCCTATTGTTACAGAAAAGTATATTGTTGTTGTTGTTGTTGTTGTTGTGAGTGAAGGTGGGAAAAATACGAGATAAATGGCTTAGTTTTTGTTGCTGGGACTCAGCCTTTTCACTGTGATTTTTTTTTTCATGATTTTTTTTTCATGTATCGTCCTTCCCTCCTTCCTTCTTTCTTTTTCTTTCTTTCTTTTCTTTCTTTCCTTCCTTTCTTCCTTCCTGCCTTCCTACCTTCTTTTTTTCTTTCCTTCTTTCTTTCTTTCTTCCTTCCTTCCTTCCTTCCATCTGTCTTTCATTTTTTCTTTCTTCCTTCCATCCTTCCTTCCTTCCTTCCATCTGTCTTTCATTTTTTCTTTCTTCCTTCCTTCCTTCGTTCTATCATATGGAGGTAGCAAAGAATAAAATGACAAGGTCCCGTATCCTCGTCGGGTAAGGAAGCTCCATAACACCTTTTCGTCAGCGATTTGTTTTTGAATATGGCTGGTTAATATCCTTTTGTACTTTATTAATACAGAGTTTGGCGATACTGGAGGGATTTATGTAGCACAGAAGAGGACAGTGTGTAATAGGCAAAATACAAAATAAATCACTTAGGCAAAGGTGTTAGGGACCAAGAACCTCATTACAGAATACGTGCATCACCAGTTTGAAAATTTTCTCCTGAGTTGAAGAAAATCGCCTTAAGGTAGCGAAAGAGAAATCAGTAAGGAATAGTAGTAGTAGTAGTAGTAGCAGTAGTATAATAGAAGTAAAAGAAGTAGTTGTAGTAGCAGAAGTAGTAGTAGTAGTAGTAGTAGTGGAAATTAAAACACTAATTCAAAGTCACTCCTAAGCTGAATAAAATCGTCTGGCGTTACCAAAGAGTTTACTGAAGAGGCCGCCGTGATGTAGTGTGTTCATTGCAACTTGGCCCAGATTTTCGTCCTCTTACACCTTATTTCACGTAGCTCAGTGGCAGAAAAGGGCAATGCAACGGCTCTACATCCACTCCATAGCACTTCTTCGTGACTAGCATCATTTAGTGCTAATTTGTTGTTAATACTCAGCAGTAAAGATGGAGAGATGGCAAATTTAGGCCAAGTTAGAGTGGAAATAGTATGGTAAGAGGGATTTAAAACACTGGAGCGATGTTTTGGGTTTGGGCACGTTCACTGTTGCTGTGTGGAAAAACTGGAGAGGAGGAAGGGAATGTGGTGGAGAGAGAGAGAGAGAGAGAGAGCAGAAGTGCTTTAAATATGTGAATGGGGGGTGTACGTCATCATAGTGAAATGATTGATACGGTAATACGATCGTAACTCGTAATGCTGGTGGGGGGGAAAAAAAATCCATTTTTACACCCGCACTTGAAGACAAATGGGTGTATCTGAAAAAAAGAGTAAGTATTTTCTTTTTTTTCTTGGGTGGTGTGGGTGGGGTGGTGTGGGTGGGGTGGTGTGGGTGGGGGCGCACCGGTACTTTATCAATGGAAGAATTGTAAGAGTGAAATACACTGAGGTTGTGAGAAAATGTCCATTGTTGGTGAAGCACGTTGTATTGTTACTCTCTAAAGGCAAAAAAAGTTTTATATAAAAATAGGTTATAAGAGGAGGAGATTTATATGAAAGTAGGTAAAGGTAGATATTTACGGTATATATATATATATATATATATATATATATATATATATATATATATATATATATACACAGGAGATTTAAATAAACATAGGAGAAATATATGTGTATATACTGTATAGTAGAAAATGTATCGTGTATCACAGGAGGAGATTTATACAAATTAGATTTATGTAAAAATACGGTTTCAGTTTTGTTTGGGCAGGAAATGGATTTTGAAATTAACAATAATAATATATATTTTTTTTTTATGTATTGAAGAAGGAACCCATGGATTAGAGCATTCAAAACTTGTCCTTTTCAAATATTACTAAAGATAAGAGGACATTGAATTATACAAAAAAAGAAGTAAAATTTAAGCTCTATATGGAGATGGCTGGACATAGAATTTAAGGCTTGAGATTGATAAGCACTAGGAAGGAAAGACTGAGGAGTTACCTTGAAATTATATATATAAAAAAAATACGTAACTAGTGAAGGAAGATAATATTTTCACTCAGAAAACAATAATAATAATAATAATAATAATAATAATAATAATAATGATAATAATATGAAGACGAAGTAAAGAAAACGAAATAAGTGTCATGAATTGTTTGTAAATGTCAATCGATGGAAGAAGAAAAAAGAAAATATTACAAATCCTACTTTATTTGTGGCTGTCTGACTACGGATGGAGATAGAGGACGAGAGGGCTACAAACAAACAGACAGTCACACCGGAACACCTACGAAGCGCAACAGTTATGTAACGGAAAAGATTATCGCTGAAAATCGCCAAACGGTGAAGGAACACTCCCTTGTGCTAGTATTTATTTGTTTGTTTATTTATTTATTTTGATAGGGGTAAAGAAGAGAGAGGAAGGGGAGGGGAACTGTGTGTGTGTGTGTGTGTGTGTGTGTGAGAGAGAGAGAGAGAGAGAGAGAGAGAGAGAGAGAGAGAGAGAGAGTCTGTTGCGTGTACAGAGCGAGATTTAGCGTGGGAGTACAAGATAAAGCAAGTGTTTAGTGTGATTTGATGGAGTAATTACCGTAGTGTAGGCTAAGCGAGAGAGAGAGAGAGAGAGAGACTTATTACGCGGACTGTGGAAGGGTACGGCTCTTAGCGTACCGCCCTCCGCCTACTGTCTCATAGTCGCGAGGCTCAGGTCCAAACCCCGGGATTCCCCTCTGATTAACCTTTGAGAATGGTCAGTTCTTTCTGTTCTGTTGTACGGTACCTGAGTTTTCAATGGGATATAAAGGAACAGGCATAACGAAGTGGTTAGCAGGCTTCCAGTAGTAGCAGTAGTAGTAGTGGTAGTGGTAGTGGTAGTAGTAGTGTTGGCAGAACCTGGGGTGTAACTGTTAATACGCACACTGTGACTTACTGCACTTGTCGTACCCACCTCCCCTCCCCTCCCCCTCACCCCAGCACAGTCCCTCCATTTCTCCCTCCCCACCCTCTGCACCATCCCCTCCCCCCTCCACTCCTCTGACCCCTCCCACCCCTTCTCCACCAACACATCTTTCACGGCCCCCCTCTCTGCACCGTTCCCCCCTCACACCTCCCCCTCAGTGATTCACCTCTCCCCTTCAACCACTCTCACCTCGCCACCCCCTACCCCTCCACTATCTTTCCACCCCTGTGCCCCATCTTCCCTTCTTCCTCCACTCATATGCCTCATGTAACCCCCTCCCTCTTTCCCTTCACCCCTCCTCTTGTTCACCTCCCTATTCCCCATCATTCTCACCTCTCCGCCCCCTCCCTCGCCCTCTCTTTCCACCCCTTAGCCTCACCTCACCCCCTCCAATCCCTCCACCAATATGCTCCATCTAACCCCTACTCTGCTTTCCTTCCCTTTGCTTCTACCTTCCCCCTCCCTTCACCACTACCCTCCCCCCTCGCTTCACCACAACCCCCCCTTCCTCCTCCCCACTCCCCCACTCCCCAAGATGGCGGGTGTTGCTGCTCCGCCTCAGCCCCTCTCACCTTTTTTGGTCCACAACCCGTGATTTCACAAGCTGCGTTTCTCTTTTTTTTTTCTTTCTTTTTTTCCATTTTTTCAGCGAGAGTATTTTTAGCTTGCGCTTCTTTCTGTTCATTGTTTTCCTCTCTCTCTCTCTCTCTCTCTCTCTCTCTCTCTCTCTCTCTCTCTCTCTCTCTCTCTCTCTCTCTCTCTCTCTCTCTCTCTCTCTCTCTTTTATTGCCCATTTTGAAGGCCAGCGAGTGATAAAATTGCCATCTCTCCATCTTGAATGCTGAGCCATGTAAAGAGATGAACACCAGAATACGTTGCTAGTCACGAAGAAGTGCTGTGGAAACTGCAGCCGCCCGTCTAATTCCTTCAGTCCTAGAGAGAGAGAGAGAGAGAGAGAGAGAGTGTGTGTGTGTGTGTGTGTGTGTGCGTTTCAGCTGTTATGGCCAAAGTCATTCAATTTTAATCAGCTTGAGGAAGACGTGCTTGGGCTCACGGGGTTAAGGCGCTCTAAGTGCCAAAAAACAAAACAAAAACAAAACAAGAAAGAAAAGAAAAATGAAAAAGATGATGATGAACTGCAAAGGAAGCAAGAGAGCTGTAAAAGGAAACGAAACAGTTGTCCATGAAATGTAAAGGAAATGAAGCAGGAGGAATAGAGCTTAGGGTAGAGCTGAGGAGGTTACTGTTACTACCACGCTGGATCGACTCTGAGATTTATATATGTAGCCTAGAGAGAGAGAGAGAGAGAGAGAGAGAGAAATTGGACTGATTAATGGCTTGATATATGTAAATGGATGGACGGATAGATGAATTAATTGACAGATAGATAGATAGACCGATAGACTGGTAACAGGATGATGAAAATGCAGAATTAACCTACTTTCCTACTAACCTCCACCCTCTCTCTCTCTCTCTCATTTTCCTTCCATGCTTCCAAATTTCGTTCTTACTTTGCCTTCCACTTTCATTGTCAATTTCTTGTTTTGTCACTTTTTTATTGTCTTCCTCATTTATCTTTGGAAAAAAAAAAAAATCCGCTATCTCCATTTATATATTTCCTCGTATTTTCATAGATTTCTTTTTTTATTTTTTTTGGACAGTTGTGTCATGCAAAATAGATTTATGGTATATTATTTTTTCGTACCGGTATTTTGATTTTTCTTTTTAATGGAGAAAAAAGTATTGGTTTTAATATCAATGTTTTTCATTTATTTTTCGTGGTATATGGAAGCGTGTATTTCTGTTTCGTATCTTTTCATTTTTTTTTTTCGATTTTAGTTTTATATAAGTGTAACCATATGTATTTTTTATTTCATTTTTTAATTTTTTACCGTTTTTGTCTTTATTTCTGTTTATATTGAGGTAAAAAAGTGTAGTCGTATATATTTCTTTTTTATCATTTTTATTTTTTTCGTTTTCAGGGTGTTAGAGGAAATTTATTCGTATATAATCATTTTTTTCGTTTCATATCAGGCAGAAATGAGTACCGTAGGCCTTTCTTTTCTTTTTTGTGATTTTTTTTTTTTAATATAATGTTCGTTCTTGTTTTTATTATACCAGACTGATATGATTTTTTTCATTTTTTTTTTTCATTCTGTGCTTTCTGGTATACCCAAAAATCCATTCTTTTCTTCCTCGTCACGGTATACGTATTTTTTTTTTTTTTAGTTATTTACTGTATTAAGTAGTAGGCTAACGTCAGTGATTTTTTTCCTCATACATCGTCATTTTTGTGTTTTGATTTATTTCTTTGGTTTTATTCCAACCCAGATTATATACCATATGTTTTTTTGCCTCGACATTTTTAACTTAATTGCTCCTCTTACATTTTGTGATCCTTTTATTTTGATTTACTTCACTGTCTTTTATTCCAACAAAAATTATGTATATACATACCGATATATATATATATATATATATATATATATATATATATATATATATATATATATATATATATATATATATATATATATATATATATATATATTGCCTTGACATTTTTTTACGTATCTATAATAAATAATCAAAAATGTTAATATTATTATCTTTCTGTATTTGAGTGTCTTTGGTGTCGGTTTATAGCTTCTATTGGCTGTTTATGGCCATCAGGTGTTGAAGGCGCCAGGGAGGGCTTAATAAAGGTAGTGTGTGTGTGTGTGTGTGTGTGTGTGTGTGTGTGTGTGTGTGTGTGTACGTGAAGGTTTTTCCGGGTGGGCAGTGCGGTCAACTTGCCTCCTCCTCGCCCCAGCTCTTCTCCTTCCTGCCTCACTACCTGCCTCACCCAACCCCGTGCCTCACCTTGCCTCTCCCTACCCCCATCCTCACCCATCCTCACCCTGTCCCCTTCCTCACCTTGCCTCGTCTCACCCTTCCCTGTGTCTCACCCTACCCCACCTTCACCCTGCCTCAGTTCTTTTCCTGTTTCACCCTTATCTATCCTTGGCCTCCCCTCACCTCTGCCTGCATCTCACTGCCTCATCTTGCCTCAGTTCTCTATGATGTAGACGATTAGAAAGACGAAAGTAGTGATGATGATGATGATGATGATGATAATGATGATGATGATGATAATGGTGAGAAGAAAATGATGGTGCTGAAGAAGGAGGAGGAGGAGAAGAAGATGAAAAAGTAGAAGTTAGTGGTTAAGAAGAAAATGATGATGGTTAAGGAGGGGGAGGAGGAGTGTAAGAAAAATGAATAACCTGAGGAAATGAGATAACTTGAGTAGGCTGGTTAGAGCATGCTAGGTAACGGTATCAGGGTGTGACTAGACTAGGAGAATAAGACAAGGATAGGAAAGAACAAGGCTCTCCCACGCCCACCAAACCCTCCGGATGAGACTGGCAGGAAAATGTAGTGGAATATGAAGAACAAGAATTAGGAGGAGGGGATGGAGAGAGAAGGAAGATGAGAATGAGAAGGAGGAGGAGGAGAAAAAGTAAAAATATAAT
>NC_137043.1:37920381-38020381 GCF_032717465.1 Coenobita brevimanus
ATTATTATTATTATTATTGGTGGTAGTAGTATGTATACTGTATATGTATGTGTGTGTGTGTGTGTGTGTGTGTGTGTGTGTGTGTGTGAACAATGTTACATCTGTGTACACATGATACTTACATTTGTGTAGCTAGCGTATCAAACTGTGTGTCCGTAATTATAAATGTGTGTACGTTTAACTCTGTACACACAGTAATAAAGCCGTGTATGTATCTACCGGTCTCTGTGTGTGTGTGTGTGTAATCAGTATGTAAACTTACCTGTATGTACACACGATGATGAGGCTTTGCACATATCTAACCATGTGTGTGTGTGTGTGTGTGTGTGTGTGTGTGTGTGTGTGTGTGTGTAAGCGGAAGTGAGCAAACCGAGTCTCCTTCACCCTACACTCTTTGTCTCCCTCCCTCCCTCTCTCCCCTTCCCTCCCCTCCCCTCCCCTCCCCTCCCCTCCCCTCCCCTCCCCTCCCCTCCCCTCCCCTCCCTCTCTTCCTCAGCCATTGCTTATCCTCCTTCCTTCCTCCTTCCCATCCTTGTCCCTCACTTCCTTCCCTCCCTCTCTCCTTCTCTCCCTCCAGGGGCCCAGGGAGGAAGGAAGGGAAGTAAATCAGGACTGAAAGGAGGGAGGGGGGAAGGAGGAAGAGAGAGAGAGAGAGAAGAGAGAGAGAGAGAGAGAGAGAGAGAGAGAGAGAGAGAGAGAAGAGAGAGAGAGAGATTATTAAACAGCACATACCTATTAGTCCTTTCGAAGCTGTTTTGTTGCAGGATAGGTTATAATCAACCTAATTATTCTATGGTAAAGACAAAGATAGAAAGGCTCTCCCCCACCCACCAAACCCTCCGGCTGAATGAGAGAGAGAGGAGGTAAATGGAGGAAGAATGAAGGGAGGGAAGGGGAGCAGGAAGAGGGGTACAATAATTGATACTTTGAGGGGGAGAGATTGAGGAAGGGACCCAGGAGAGGTAATAAGAGAGAGAGAGAGAGAGAGAGAGAGAGAGAGAGAGAGAGAGAGAGAGAGAGAGAGAGAGAGAGGAGGTAAATGGAGGAAGAATGAAGGGAGGGAAGGGGAGCAGGAAGAGGGGTACAATAATTGATACTTTGAGAGGGAGAGATTGAGGAAGGGACCCAGGAGAGGTAATAAGAGAGAGAGAGAGAGAGAGAGAGAGAGAGAGAGAGAGAGGGGGACAGACAGACAGACAGAGCCAGACAGGAGAGAGGAAGGGAGAAAAATGCGTTAGGCAGAGAAAAGAGGAAGAGAAAAATAAGATTGATGAGGGGAAGAGAGGGAGGAAGGAGGAAGATAAAGAGGAAAAAAGAAGGGTATGGAAATGAAGAAAGGAAGTGGAGGTGAAGGAAGGAAGGGAAAGAAGAAGGAAGTACAGACGGGAGGGAGGAAGGGAAAAAAAAAAGGAAAGATTGAATGGAAGGTGAAGATAAGGGAAAGAAATATAGGAGAGAGAGAGAGAGAGAGAGAGAGAGAGAATGCAAAAAGGATGAAGGAAGGGAGGAAGGCAGTAATTATAAAGCGGGAGGGAGGGAGGGAGGGAGAGAAGGAGGGAGGGAGAGAAGGAGGGAGGGAGGGAGGGAGGGAGCAGGTCAGAAAATCAAGGCGATAGGGTGCAGAAGGAAGTCAGGTTTTTTCTTTCTTTTTTTTTTTAGCTTTTTTCTTTTTTGTCTTTGGTTTTTCCTGCCTTATCGTCCCTTGTGGATGGTAACAGTGTATGTAGTGTGTGTGTGTGTGTGTGTGTGTGTGTGTGTGTGTGTGTGTGTGTGTGTGTGTGTGTGTGTGTGTGTGTGAGAGAGAGAGAGAGAGAGAGAGAAAAGGGGGGAGAGAGAGAGCATTCTGTTCAACGTAACCAAAGAATTCTCTCTCTCTCTCTCTCTCACACACACACACACACACACACACACACACACACACACACACACACATATTTATTTGATCGCTTATTTCAACTTTCTTTATTCTCTCTACTGTGATTTGATTTTTTTTTTTACCGTAAGAATAAAAGTACAAACTAATTCTATACGCATTTTAGGTTCAACAGGTGATGTGCATATGGTATTAGATTCTTCGTTTTTTATTATTATTATTATTATTATTATTATTATTATTTTGAGGGGAGTAGGTGTGTGAGTGAATGTAAATATATAATCAAGGAATTTTATAAAGTTGAAACGTAGGAATGTTTGCGATGTTTATAATGAGGAAGTGGGACAAGGAAGTACATGGGCGGGAGGTGGATAGACAGCTTCCCCCCTCCCCTCCCTTTCAGTCTCCACTTCCTCCTTTCCCACTCCCCCTCACTTCTTTCCCTCACCCTCCTTTCCCCCCTCACTCTCACTCCTTTCCCTCTCTCCCCCTTTCCCCCATTCATCCTTTCCCCTCCCTCCTTTTCCCCCCTTCACTTTTCACTTCCTCCTTTTTCCTCCTCCCTCCTTGCCCCTTCCCTTCTTTCCCCCTCCTTCCTTTCCTCCTTCCATCCTTTCCCCCTCCTTCCTTTCCTTTCCTCCTCATTCTCTACTCCCTCCTTTCCCCCTCCCACATTTTCCCCTCCATCCTTTCCCTCTCCCTCCTTCCCCCTCCCTTCCCCTCACCCCCACCACAGTAGCAAGGCAGGAAAGGAAGTACCATTACAATATTAAATACCAGCCTTGAAATAAATATGATAAATAATGTTCATGAATTATTGAACAGCAGATATCCTCCTCCTGTTTAGATCTTCCTGTTTATATCCCGTAGCTACAACACCATGAAAATAAATAAATAAATAAATAAATAAATGAATGAGCACAACACTTCCTAACTCCCCACCACACTCTCTTCTCATTACCTAACCAAATCAGTCCCACACCTGGTCAATCTACCTAATTAAACCCCAGTGTTTTATACAGGTAACCTCTTCCTTTACCTTACCTTTCCGTACCGTACCTTACTTTACCTTACCTTACCTTACCTTACCTTACCCTCAGACCTTTCTCAACCCCTTCACCATCATAACGAATTTATTCTTGCTATCATCTCACGCTAGAGAGAGAGAGAGAGGGAGAGAGAGAGAATTGCCTAAGCTAACCAAGTGTTACACAGACTAGCCTACATGCTTGACTGCCACACACCGACGAGGTTTTATAACTACACACACACACACACACACACACACACACACACACACACACACACACACACACACACACACACACACACACACACACACTCACACACACGACCCCCAGCAATGTCATAAAACACCACCTCCCCCGCTATTACCACATCAAACTAGTCCTAACAAGTGTTCAGTATGGACAGTGGGTATTAGCGCTGAAGTGGTGATATGTGGGGGAGTTTTAACACAGGACTGCTGGGCCTCAGAGAACGGGTTGCAATTGAGTGAGAGAGAGAGAGAGAGAGAGAGAGACTGGGGAAAAACTGTATCGTGTTCGAGGGGAAAAAAATAACAGGAGTAGCGGGAAAGACAGTTACCTCCTTCCTTCCACTCCACCCCTCCCTCCCCCCCTTCTTCCTCCTTCCAACCCTCCTTTCCTCCCTTCCTCCTCTCTCCACCCCTCCTTCTTCCCTCCATACCTTTATCCACCCTCCCTCCACTCCTTCTTCCTTCCTCTTTCCATCTTTCCTTCTTCCATTTTTCTTTTCCTTCCTCATCCTCCTTTTCCCCTTCCTTCCTTCCTTCTCTAGGTAGACAGATAGATACATAGAGATAGACAGATAGATAGATATACCAACATGGGTCCACTTCTCATCCTTTAATATTGCACTTAATTATTTTCCTACACGCTTCGCGTTTTCCCTTCTTCATTTTCCTTTCCTTTCTTTCCTTTTCACTTAATTCTCTCCTTCCCCTTGTCTCTCATCTTTGCCACTTCTTTCCTCCGTTATTATCTTCACCTCCTTTCCTCCTTCCTTTCCACTCCTCCCCCTTCCCTTCCTCTCCCTTTCTTTTCCATTCCTTTCCCATCTTTTTTTTCTCTATTCGCCCTTTTCTCTCAGTCTTTTTGTTTTTTTTATCTGTCGTTGCTCCTTCCCCTTTCCTTTATATTTCCTTCCTATCCTTCCTCTCTCTTCCTTCTGCGCACTTATCCTCCCCTTGCTTCTCTTCCTTCCCTTGCACTTCTTTCCCTCCCTCTCACTCTCCCCTCCCCTCCCCTCCCCTCCCCTCCCCCTCTTCACGCCCCAACACCACAACAACGGTCTCTTAGGGAGGGGAGGGAGGAGTGAGGTAAGAGAAAGGGGAAGTATGGCAGAGAGGGGAAGGTAAGGGATGGGTGAAGGAAGTGGTTGAAGAGAGGTGAAGGGAGGAGAGGGAAAGGGGGTCTGGGAAAGGAGAGGAAGGTGGGGGAGAGAGGAGAGGTAGTGGAGAGAGAAATGATTAAAGTGGAGAAGGATGGCGAAGGGAAGCAAATGGGAAAGGAAATAGGAAGAGCAGTGTGAGAGAAACAGAGTGAGAGAAAGAAGGGAAAGGGAAGAGGAGGGGAGGGGAGGCAAGTTAGGGAGGAAGAGGATGAAAGCAGGAAGAGAGGGGAAGAAGGAAGAAAAGAAATTAGAGGGAAGATGAAAGGCTAGTAGAAATTTCACACACACACACACACACACACACACACACACACACACACACACACACACACACACACACACACACACACACACACACACACACACACACACACACACACACACACACACACACACACACACACACACACACACACACACACAGTTACAGTTCGCACATTTAACCTCATTAATGCACACAGTCATCTGTGATTCTCTGTCTGTCTGTCTGTCTGTCTCTCTGTCTCTGTCTGTCTGTCTCTCTCTCTCTCTCGTCACCACCCTTACATCATCTAACAATTTCTCCTGCAACTGAGATTTTATGTGTGTGCGTGTGTGTGTGTGTGTGTGTGTGTGTGTGTGTGTGCGTATGTTTGTGTGCATGACTGTGTGCGTGCGTCATGTAGGTCAGGTCGTGTTTATGTGAGGCAACAGGCTGTCTTACACACATACAGTGCACACACATGACTACACATTCTCTCTCTCTCCCTCTCTCTCGCATCCCATCATGTCTATCTGTTTCATCATCTTTCACCCTCTGTCCCCTCTCTCTTATCTCTAACACACATCTCTCCCTTCCTCCCTCCCTCCCTCCCTGGATCCATTCTCCCTCCCTCTCCTCCCTCCCTTTCTCCCATCAACAACAGCAAGCATAAACTAAAAATAAACACCTTAATGTAGGGAGTTAATGAAGACTATATTACTTTACCCTCTCTCTCTCTCTCTCTCTCTCTCTCTCTCTCTCTCTCTCTCTCCCTCCCTCCCTCCCTCTGTCTGTGCCAACAATGGTAGTAGTCAGGAAGTTGGGGGAGGGGAAAGGGAGGGAGGAGAGGGGAGAGAAAAAGTAGGGGAGGGAGGGAGGAAGGAGGAAATGTAGCGGTTTTTGTCCAGTTCACCTCTCCTCCCTCCCCCTCCCCCTCCACCTTCCCTACCCATCTTACTTCCACCTCTCTCCCTCTCTCTCTCTCTCTCTCTCTCTCTCTCTCTCTCTCTCTCTCTCTCTCTCTCTCTCTCTCTCTCTCTCTCATATTGTCATAAAGGTTTATTGAACGAGGGGTCATCTCCTAGGTAACTAATTGAGAGAGAGAGAGAGAGAGAGAGAGAGAGAGAGAGACGCCTTCACGTGGTGGCACCGATAAAGCCGGGCTGTGGAAATACCCAATTATCCATACATCCCTTAACCCCCTCCCTATCGCCCAAAAGGAGGATAGTGGACCGCAGGAGAGGGGTAACTTAAGCCTGCAGTCCACTGGGTTCACAGTCCGATGAGCCTGGGGTTACAATTACTACTATACTATACCCCTTTCATTCTAACTTGGCCTGAAATTGCCATCCCTCCATCTTAAATACATAGTTGTGACATTAGCCTAACACTTGATTATGACGCTAGTCACGAAGAAGTGCTGTTGAAAGATGTTGAGAAGTAAGTGTGACAATACATTAACACAACAATATATTGCTTGTCACGAAGAAGTGCTATGGAAAGAATGCAGCAGTAACAATAGATTAACACTTGGTTATGGTAGTCACGAAGAAGTGCTATGGAAAGGTTGTGGAGGAGTTATAACAATAGTTGAACACGAGAATATAATTCTAGTCACGAGGAAGTGCTGTGGGAACGATGTAGAACCGTAGCATTATCATTTTACCATTGCACAACGTGAAATAAGCCAAAATAACGCGAAAATCTGAGCCAGGTTAAGGTGACAGCAGTATAGAATGTGTCTGTATGCCTGTATGTGTTTGACCTCTGCGTCTTCATACATACAAATATATCCATTAAATTGCCGACTTTCACTTGAACTGCTCTCTCTCTCTCTCTCTCTCTCTCTCTCTCTCTCTCTCTCTCTCTCTCTCTCTCTCTCTCTCTCTCTCGAATTAAGTCTTCAGTTTCCATATAAATACAATATATGTGTTGAATAAATAAACACATAATATTCTGAGATACTGATGATGATAATGACGATGATGATAATAATAATGATGTTAATAATGATGACAATGATAATAATGATGATGATAATGATGTTGGTGATGATGACGATGATAATAATGATGATGATGATAATGATGTTAATTATGATGCTGTTGTTGTTGTTTGTTTTGGGCAGGGTCGGATGTTCAGTATGTTTCCATTGTCTTCCGTTTAGCCGGCTCGGGAAGCGGAAGGAATGACGTAAATGTGTGTGTGTGTGTGTGTGTGTGTGTGTGTGTGTGTGTGTGTGTAATTGTTGTCTGGCTATGTGTGGTATTCTTGCTGTCATTATGAATTACGTGTGTGTGTGTGTGTGTGTGTGTGTGTGTGTGTGTGTGTGTGTGTGTGTGTGTGTGTGTAATTGTTGTCTGGCTATGTGTGGTATTCTTGCTGTCATTATGAATTACGTGTGTGTGTGTGTGTGTGTGTGTGTGTGTGTGTGTGTGTAATTGTTATGTCTGGTTGGGTTAGGCGTACCATTCTGGGTGTCATCATGCATTACGTGTGTGTGTGTCTGTGTGTAATGTTATGTCTCTGTGTGTGTGGTGTTGTCGCTCCCGTAATCGAGGAATGTACACACCTAATTCTATTTTCATATTATTATTATTATTATTTTTATTATTATTATTATTATCACTATTATTAGTAGTAATAGTAGCACCGTATTAGTTGTAGTAGTAGTAATGGTGGTAGCAGCAGCAGCAGCAGTAGTAGTAGTTGTAGTATTGGTAGTAGTAGCAGTAGTAGTGATGTCATCTGCAATGTAAAGTAATGGTAAAAGCTAAAATAATTACATAATTTTATACTACGGTATATTCTTACTGGTACCAGACGATTTTTTTTAGATTACCCTATTAGTGAAGAGGTTAATGAAAACTGTACCAAACCCTTCCAGTTTTCAGCCTCTCCCAAGCTGAATAAAATCGTCTGGACGTAGCGGGAATGAGCCAGTATAAGTCATTGCTCTGACAGAATTAATATGTGCAACCCATGTATGTGCATCCCGTGTTCTAACCAGGACCCCGTTTTCTTACTTGCAGTGACGACGCCAGCGGGATGGGGGACGCAAGTGAACGGCGGAGGAGGGGTAGTCGGCCCCTATCTCTCGACCCCCTCACGCCACCCACGCCCTCCGCCCCGCCTGACACCGTCACCCCCTCCCCTCCTATGAGCTTGGAGGTGGAGGTAGGGGGGTACCTTCCCAGCGCCCCCTCTAGTGTGGATGAAACAGGGGGGTCTACATCAAACTGGGGGGCCACTTTCATACCCAGGCCCAGTTTTAATCCCCCTCACTCGTATTCCAGCCCCTCTCATGCACATTCCAGCCCCTCTCATGCACATTCCAGTCCCTCTCATGCACATTCTAACCCCTCTCATGGTCATTCCAACTCCTCGCATTCCACTTCAGCTTCTCATGCTCAAAATGCCCCATCGTCGAATCCGTCTCATTCTCGTTCCAATTCCTCTCATACCAATCATGCATCTACGTCCAGTCCTTCCCATGCCTCTCATTCCACGACTACCCCATCCAATCCGTCTCAGTCCCACTCCAGAAGCCCCTCTCACAGTCAAAATGCCCCTCCTAATACTCACTCATCTAATCCCTCTCATTCCACGATCGCAGCATCTAGTTCCTCTTCTTGCAATCCCTGTCACTCCCTACCACGTGAGAGGGAGAGGAGTAGAGAGGGAGGAGCGAGGGAGATAGGAGGGGGGAGAGAGGGAGATGGGGGAGAAGGAGGAGGAGGGGGGGCGAGGGAGAGAAGACACAGAAATCGGAGTCGAGACGAAAACTCCACAGCACGAAACAGCAGCAACATCACCGACAGCGTCATCAGCAGGGAAGACAGCACCAGTTCCATAGCGACAGCCACAACCACCTTGAACGATGACAGAAACAGTACCGACCGAGAAATCAACAACAACAACAGCAGAAGTAACAGTAGGAGCAACAGCAGGAGTAACAGCAGGAGGCCCAGTCAGAGTAACAGCCGACGGAACAGCCAGAGTAACAGCCGGAGGAACAGCCAAAGCGGGGGCAACAGCAACAGCAACAGCACGAGAAGGAGGAGGAGGAGTAGGAGTGGCAGTGCAAGGAACTCACCCAGACCACATGTCGGTGAGTGGCCTGTGTGTGTGTGTGTGTGTGTGTGTGTGTGTGTGTGTGTGTGTGTGTGTGTGTGTGTGTGGCTTAGTACCGTGTCTGCTTGAATGCTTATCTTTCTGTGTGTGAGTATATGTTTGTCTGTATATGTATGTGCGTATGTGTCTGTTTTAAATGACCATGTGGTGTACGTGTCTGTGTATGTGTACTGTATATGTACGTCTAGGTATCTATTAAATGACTATGATGTACATGTCTTTGTATGTATGTATTTATGTATGTATGTACGTATGTTATCTGTTGAATGACTATATATGGTGTACGTGACTACCTGGCCTTACACCTGTCCATCTGATTAATTACGTGTGTCTACCTGTACAGTTAATGGACATTCTTGTAAACATTCTCTACCTTAATCAAACTCGTCCTCCTTTGACATACTGCACTTCTTCGTGATTAGGGAGCATTTTTACTCTTCCTGCCCTCAGACGATTTTACTCAGCTTGGGGAGATTGATGGTGATTTATAATGTATGCTTTCTCTTCAGACGCTTTTCCTCATCTTAACCTCTTCACCTCGATGACGTGTTCTCCAGTCTTATTCTCGATACCAGCAAACGATTTGCTTCAACTGAGGACAGACGTGTGTGTGTGTGTGTGTGTGTGTGTGTGTGTGTGTGTGTGTGTGTGTGTGTGTGTGTGTGTGTGTGTGTGTGTGTGTGTCTGGTATGCATTTTAGTGTTGTTATTGATTGGTAGTGTTAAAATGTGTGTGTGTGTGTGTGTGTGTGTGTGTGTGTGTGTGTGTGTGTGTGTGTGTGTGTGTGTGTGTGTAGTGTTGTGTTCTCCTTTGCCGTAGTGCTCTGCTCTACATGGGATTCTGAATGAGGAAGGTAACACTGCCTTGAGGATGGTGAGTATGTGTGGTACGTGCTTGTGTGGTATGTGTGTGTGTGTGTGGTAAGGTATGTGCTTAGTATTGATCCAAGTAGGGGTCGTGACCAGATTACTCTCTCTCTCTCTCTCTCTCTCTCGCCTCCGTTGATGTGGGTCAGGCATGGTCAGATTGGAGGGCTGATTTGACTAGTAACCAAGGAGACTCATTCCTATCTCACCACTAGGGCTAATCAAACGTCATGCAACTTGGTGTTCATGCTGAGGGAAATAGTTCAGTTCCGTCAGATGAAGACAAATCGACTTCAGACGATTTTATTCAGCCTAGGAGAGAATGTTGAATTGGAGGGGTTAGACACACACACACACACACACACACACACACACACACACACACACACACACACACACACACACACACACACACACACACACACACACACACGCAGCACAACACAACACAATATACTGCTAAGGATACACAAACACAACACACTCCTAAGTTAATACACCTCGTCAGTCAGTAAAAAGGTCAGTGTTTACAGTAATCTCGCAGAGGAAGTCAGTAAGTCGGTAAGCACAGTTCATCTGCTTGGCTACGCTCTCTCTCTCTCTCTCTCTCTCTCTCTCTCTCTCTCTCTCTCTCATGCTAAAATAAATCATGGGACTGAAGGATCGAAAGAGATAAAGTTCGTTCATCTAAACTTCTCTGAGATTTTCGTCCTTTTGCAGCCTATTTCACGTCACTCAGGGGCTGAATAGGACCATACAAAGGTTCTATAATCTCTGCACTTCTTCGTGACTAGCTTCATTGTGTTAAATCTCTCGCTACGCCTTGCCATTGATGAGTTAGTGTTGGCATCAGTGTCCCCCTTTCCAACACCAAACCACTCTGACAACACCATAAACAAAGGCAATATCATGAGTTAATTATGTGTGTGTGTGTGTGTGGAGGGCCGTTCGTGACAACACCTTTCACCCAAATTAAAACTTGCAATGCTTGACGTAATTTTTTTTCTTTACTCCCCCCTCTCTCTCTCTCTCACCTTTTTACTAACCTAACCCAGCCCAAGCACTAATCAATTATGGCACACACTTACGTAACAAACACACACACAAGCACGTCATGCATTGTGGTCCGTGCTGCCTGCCTCTTCGCCCGCCTTGCTCTGGTCACGTACGCTGCTTGTCCAATATTGTGGGTGGCCGGGTGAGAGTTAATCGCTACCACGGCTACATAACCCAGCACAAGAGCCCTACCAATTATAAACATGCATAGTGACGCCTCTTAACTCCCATCGTCCTATAAAGAGTGTGATTAAAATGAAAATCTAACCTTCCTCTCAGTCTCATGCCGCCCCGTTCGCTATAATCCCGCTTCCGTCATATAATTTACCCTCAGTTCTCATACCTTGCGGCAAATCACACGAGTTTTAAAAGAATGTTTCCAGTCGGTGGGTACTGATGGGATAATTTTGGGAAACTATGTAAGGTGAATGAAGGTAGAATATTTTAGTGAAGGTAATCAACTTTATCCCCTCACTCAGTGACATCATTCATTGTTTATCATTGCCACTGCTAGAATTTTCTCCATCGATTGTTGAAAGTGTAGTGGTGAAGATGTTGATGAGAAAGTGGCAGAGGAATGTAGGGAAGGAATGCAGGGCACGTCTTGGCGTCAATCGAACCCCTTTTAGTAATCAGGTTAGGTTAAGGTAGGTTTGGGCAGGTTATGTGATGATAGGTTAGGATAGGTTAAGGCAGGTTAGGATAGGTTAAGGTAGGTTAACGTAGGTCAGGTTAACGTAGGTTAGATCAGGTTAGCGTAGGTTAAATTAGTATGCAGGGTGAACAGAGGAATTCAGCACACACCTTGTCACCAATCGATGTGTTCGGTGTTCAGATCATAACACACTTCCCTCAAGGCCAGTGGCGACATATTCCTCTCACTACTGTCGCCCTTGTTGTGATCATACCAACGCAGACTACACGCCGCCTATTGACCCTCTTCAGTGTTTGTGTCGTAATAGTTCCTGCGAAGAAATGTGGATATACAGGTGTTTCTTGGAACAGCCTGTCATTTCTTGCTGATGACAGTGGGGTTCAAGAGTTGGATATAATTGTCTGTGGTGGAAGAAGTACAGTGGGAGTCAAGAGTGTCGGAGGTTCATGGGGAATGGAATTTACGTGCCTCCATTACCAGTGATTTTTGTGGCACAGGTTTTGGGTCTGGCTGTAGGAGGGGTTTTAGGGAGTGAGAGAGAGAGAGGTCAGCAAATAGGTATGTGACAAGATGTGTGTATGTATGTGCGTTACCGGAGTGTGTGTGTGTGTGTGTGTGTGTGTGTGTGTGTGTGTGTGTGTGTGTGTGTGTGTGTGTGTGTGTGTGTGTGAGAGAGAGAGAGAGAGAAAGAGAGAGAGAGTATGAGAAGGTCAGTGTGTAGGTGTATGACGAAGGATGTGAGTATGTACTTTTTTGGAGCGTGTGTGTGTGTGTGTGTGTGTGTGTGTGTGTGTGTGTGTGAGAGAGAGAGAGAGAGAGAGAGAGAGAGAGAGAGACGGACAGACAGATAGACATAGACAGAGAGAGAGAGAATAGTCATAATTATCTTCACAGTCAAACATAACTTCTCCTCCTGTACTAATAATTACCCTGGCTCAGTCACACTTTTTCCTGCCAGTTTTACCTAGAAGGTCTGACGATCTGAGGCGGGGGGGAGGGGGAGTCTTTTTCTTCGCTCTTCTTATATGTTCTTGGAAACTAATTATACCTTAAGACAATCTGCTTAGTATGCTCCAGAAGATCACACACACACACACACACACACACACACACACACACACACACACACACACACACACACACACACACACACACACACGATACACTTTTTAATTTTAACTTGGTCCAGATTTTCGTCTACAAGCTTTCTTCATGTAGCTAAGTGACAGAATAAGACACTGCTGTCAGTTTATGATATGAGATTATAAAGACAATCCAAATTTCATAAGATTGTAAGACTGTAAGGATAATGGAAGAAGAAATAAATTAATTAAAAAAATGAAAAAAGGACATTCTCGTACTGAAGGGGTTATGAAATTGAATGTACTCTGGCAACATGCAAGGGACAGAGTTGCATGCTGAGAGGATGTTAGGGCGAGAGAGAGAGAGAGAGAGAGAGAGAGAGAGAGTTTTAATTAGTGAAGTTTATAGCGTTCGTGTATGTAAATATGTGTATGCATTTATGTATGTGTGTAGGGCTTGGTGTGTGTGTGGGGCATGGTGTGTGTGGGGAGGTTGGTGTGTGTGTGTGTGTGAGTGTGTGTGTGTGTGTGTGTGTGTGTGTGTGTGTAGGTGGGTGGGTGTCAGGTGTGGGTGTGGCCGGGTATGTAATTAACCATAATAAGCCACTACACGCTCAGGTGTGTGTGTGTGTGTGTGTGTGTGTGTGTGTGTGTGTGTGTGTGTGTGTGTGTGTGTGTGTTTAATCTCACTTATATTAGTATTGCAACTGTGTGTATGTTTTTATGTCCACACGTCATTATCAGTGTACCAGAGTGTGTAAGTATGTATGTGTGTTTGTGTGAATGAATATGTGTGCAGTGGATGTATGTACGTATATAAAGGGGTGATGTAAGTATGTGAATGGTGTGTGTACGTATGCATGGGCGACGTTACTCCCACCCACTATCACCAACACAAGGCCTTTATTCACAAACACACATCCACTTCCCTTTCCCCTAAGAAATATATTCATGAAGCACAGCAAAGGAAGAGTATACTGTACAATCTTACGTGTCTCAAGATCTTCCTTTTAAAATCTTACTTAAAATCTTACGTAGGAGAGGAAAATGTTCGTAAGATGTGGTTATCGATTCAGGTGTTGTTGGATCTCCTTTTTCTGTTTTTTTTTTTTTTTAACGCCTTCAATACGACGATGCCTGGCCTTTTTTGTTATACTGTTTTGTGTTATTTTATTGTTCTTTCTGTTCTTCGTATCTCCAGACAAGTTCATTTAGTAGCAGTAGTAGTTGTTGTTGTAGTAGTAGTAATGATGATGATAATAATAATAATAATAATAATAATGATAATGATAATAATAATATTACTAATGATAATAATAATAATGATAATAATAACGTCGTAGTGGAAGAGTGTAAAACTTAATAAAATGAGAAACTCAATATTTTATGGGTTTAATCATTTCGTTCAGGATGTGCGCTATAGATACCACACATGTTGCAAGTATGTGTGTGTGTGTGTGTGTGTGTGTGTGTGTGTGTGTGTGTGTGTGTGTGTGTGTGTGTGTGTGTGTCTGTGTGTTGAGTAGATGTTATATGATGGTGATGAGAATATTCGCTTTGATTATAATGTTAATGTTGGCAGTGACGAAGATGTTGACAATGGTGATGAAGTTGATAATAATGAGTATAATGATGATGTATATAATTACCCCTGTACCCCTAACCCCCCTTCCCTTCCCCCTCCCCAAATTCTTCTCCCCCATTAGCCCTCTCCTCCTACGCAGATTCATCTCCCCAGTACCCTCCCCCTCCCTCATAAATCTCTTCCCCAACTTACCCCCTCCCTCTCCGTTAGCCTCTCCTCCCCCTTCCCCAGATCCCCTTCCCACTTCCCTCACTTAACCCCCCTCCCCCTTCTCCCCCCCTTACAGGTATGGTCAGGTCGGGGAGGGTTGGGGGGGAATGAAGGATGATGATGATGATGATAGTGATAAAAATAAAGAAACTGATGATAATAATGATGATGAAGGTGGATGGATAGATAGATAGATAGATAGATACAACTCCCTCCACTCACCCCTTCCCCTTCTTTCCCCCCCCTACAGGTGTGGCCGGGCCAGGGGAGGGTTGGGGGCATGATGATGATGATGATGATAGAGCTAGATAGATACATAAATAAATAGATAGATAGATAGATAGGTTATAACCCCCCCACTCACCTCGTCCTCTCCCTTCCCCCTACATGTGTGTGTGGGTCAGGGAGGATGGGGGACATGAAGATGATGATGATGATAATAATAATAATAATAATAATAGATAGATAGATAGATGGATCGATAATAAAAAGAGAAAGATTATAACTCGTCATTCACCCTCTGCCCCTGCCTCTTCCCCCCTACAGGTGTGGCGGGGTCAGGGAGGGTGGGGGCGTGGACCCACCCCCACTCGGGGCTCATGGCCAGCCTGGCAGTCACCCTCACCACCTTCAATATATCACGATTCGCCGTCCTGGGGGCTAGGTTTGGATGTGAGTACGTCTGTCTGTCTGTCTGTCTGTGTCTGTCTGTCTGTCTATCTATATATCGGTCTGACTGTCTATCTGTCCGTGTCTGTCTACCTGTCAATCTATCTGTCTGTCTGTGTGTCTCTCTCAGCCTAAAAATTAAGTGTTTGAGGTAGTAAGATTAATAATAAAAATTAGTCGCCGGTGTGAAGGTGTTAAGAGAGAGAGAGAGAGAGAGAGAGAGAGAGAGAGAATTAAACCAGTTCCTGACCTTCACGCCTCACACCACCATCTTAAGTTTCTCCGTCCTCCTTCCCCCTTATTACCAACTACTTCCTAACGACCCAATTGCGTAGTTGAGGAAGCTATTAAGGTCTTCCGATCGTTAATGCAGGTGTTCATTGGCCTCCTTTGCTTGTGGAAGTGTTAAGGATCATGCAAGTAATGTAGGGTTGGTGTATGAGAGTTTGGATGATGATGGTGGTGGTGGTGGTGTTGATGATGATGATGGTAGTGGTGGTGATGATGATGATGATAATGGTGGTGGTGGTAGTGGTGAGGATGATAATGATCGTGGTTATATTGATGATGATGATGGTGATGATAACGGTGATGGTGGTAGTGGTGATGATGATGATGATGATAATGGTGGTAGTGGTGATGATAATGATGCTGGTGGTGGTAGTATGCTAGTGACCCAAAATAAGTTAATAAATGGTGATGCTCATTTAACGCATTATCCTTATTTTTATCCTTTGCTAATTGATTGACTTATTGATTGATTGATTTGGCAGGTCAGTCAGTTAGTTAGTTTGTTTGTTATTCGTTTATTCTTTTGGAACGTTTGATGGGTTTCTTTCTGCTACGAGAGACGGCCTTGTGGTAATGAGCTAGTGTTACCAGAGTGTAGCCGGGGTCGATGCTAACGGTGTGTGTGTGTGTGTGTGTGTGTGTGTGTGTGTGTGTGTGTGTGTGTGTGTGAGAGAGAGAGAGAGAGAGAGAGAGAGAGAGAGTGAGAGAGAGGAAGATAGGGTTAGGATAATGAAGATGATAATGACGATGACACTTATTTTTCTGTCAGTCTGTCTGTATATCTGTTTATCTATCGGTCTTTTGTTTATCTATCTGCCTCCTTCCAGAGCTGTTCGTGGTTCGCTGATTCACCTAATACCCCATTTTGTTGGAGCTTATGGTTACGATGATGATGATTTACTTATTTACCTGTCAGTCTGTCCATCTATCCGTCTATCTGTCCGTCCATCTCTCCATCTATCTATCTACTTATCTATCTCCCCAGGGCCGTTCGTGGTGCAGTGGTGTGTGGTGTCTGCCGTCCTGGGTCTTCCCCTTATGACCTTCCACGTCACCCTGGGTCAGTACCTGGGAGCCGGGGTCGTCGATATGTGGGTGTTGTCGCCAGTCTTCCAGGTACGTCTGACGGTAGAGCTTGCAGGTAGGTGGGAGAGGGCAGGTGTACCGGTGGGGAGGGAAGTGCAGGTAACCCAGGAAATACGAGTACAATAGTTAATGTATTTATGCCTTACTGTACATTTACTGCTGAAAAGTGAAAACCAAAGGAGAAATAACAGAACGTTCAAAAAAGGACCTCGTTATCCTTTAAAGTAGAATGTTGATGGGGTGACCTAAGGAGACCTCTTCAATAGGTCCGGAGATGGGTCCCCAGAAATATAGGGTAACCAGAACCACCCTAGCCACCCCTCTAGCCACGCCACTGCTCATTATATCAAGGACTTAATGTAAAAAAATTAATGTGAGTTTTCTTAGACTTTTTTTTTTTCTGAAGTTTACTATCAACTTATACCAAACAAGGATAAAAAAAATAATAATACGCTGACTTAGAGCGGGCAATATTCCGAGCAAGTCCATTTCTCCATCCTGAGTACAAAGTTTTCGACTCCAGAACACCCGTTGTCTTTCCAGTTTCCAGTCTTCCCATCTACCGTAATCTTACAGGCCATCTTCCAGTTCTCGTTCACCTCGCAAGAAAGTGAAACCAGCCTTCTGCCCCCCTCCCCAACCCCTTTCCCAGTCACCCGTGGTCTCGAACTCGCTACACCGTGAACATCAGACCCCTCCCCCCTCCCCTTGCTCCCCTCACCCCCACCCCACGGTCTCCTAGTCAACCCCTCTGCCACAAGTCATGACCCCCCCGTCGAATATCGCGGTTCTGTAACACGTTTAATACAGAAACTCATATCTTAATTGATTTTTCTAAGACCACCAAATTCTTCCCTGAAAAGTCATCATAGCCTTTCTGTCAGGTGGCTGTGTGTGTGTGTGTGTGTGTGTGTGTGTGTGTGTGTGTGTGTGTGTGTGTGTCCGAAAAGGGAAAATTCCATAACCATTTACATGCAGGGGTTAATAGCTCTTTTAAAACATGTGACACCTCTTGAAGACATTGATGTAAACCTGTCAGCCCAGAGAGGAGAGCTGTAACTCATTTTATAACCCCGTAGAGAGAGAGAGAGAGAGAGAGAGAGTGAGATCCGGGAGAGAGGGAAACACGTAAAAAAAAAAAAATGGGAAATCCTTATAGACGCAATCGCGTGGGAGGCAGGGAGGCACGCACCGTATGAAATGTAAACACTGAAATTCCAAAGGGAGGGAAGTCCGTGTATATAAAGCTGAAAAGAAGCCAACCCGTATTGAACCCGTATTTATGGAACCTCAGACACGGAAATCAAGTTCGTAAACCCAATGTAAACTTAGAAAAAACATAAAAAATAATGAAAATACAGGGAAAACATGATGTACTGTATGTCTGTTGAAAAGAGGTGAATACGTATTGCCTTGTGCGTAGCCTCAGACGAAGGGAGCAGTGAAATATATATAGCCAGATGAAGGAATAAATCCGTCTCAAAAGCATGAAATTTGGAAATATCATCGAAAAAATGCATATACTTGCCACGAAAAATTAAATATGAGAAATAGACGAAAGCTCTCAACTTCATTTTCAATTTTCCTAAGTTGCGCAAGTCAGGTCGCCCCTCCAGCGATGATGTCACTATTTGTCCTTTGTATTGTTAGTTTTGTATTTCCAGGATTTTATAAGCTCACGGGGTCATGCTTTATGGTCTGTGTTTTATGTATGTGTTAAAGTTGAGTTTGTTTTGGCGTTGGGAACTGTTTTGTGTGTGTGTGTGTGTGTGTGTGTGTGTGTGAGTGTGTGTGATTTATTTGTTGACTTGTTACCTACCTTGAGCATTTACAAGCTACATATTTCCTGAATCCTGACGAGTCTGGGAGTGCCAAGACTACTCCAACTGCAAGTAAAAAAAAATCCAATAAGTATAAAGGAAAAAAATCGTAAAGTTATATGCAACCCCGTGAGAAAGACAGAAACACGGTCGGGGTGAGAGAGAACATGGATCCGGATTCACGAAAGAACTTACGAATCAGTTCCCTCGTAACTAAGCATTTCTCTTCCCAGGGAGAATAAAAGGCATGGGAATATTTAGACTCTATTTTCGCTGTCTTTCCTGTAAATAGAATCGATACTTACGCTAGGGTGTTGGTGGTAAAGTTGTTTGTGAATGCGTGTGTGGTGGTTATGGCGCCTACTGGGGGAGACAGACGCTCCTTTACCTGAAATTGCGCAAGAGTGGCCTTGTTGGAGCTGCAGCCTCACTCACACACTTGCTCACTCACTCACTTCTTTCTCTTTCATTCTTCCCTCCTCACTCACGCACTCACTGTCTCTTTCACTTGCCGTCCTCACTCTTCTCACTTATTCCCCCCTCCCCTCTCTCTCTCTCAAACCAGAGATACGTGGAGATAATTGATTGTAGAGACGAATGCCTTGTGTGCATTTGTGTGTGTGTGTGTGTGTGTGTGTGTGTGTGTGTGTGTGTGTGTGAAGGTGTTGTGGTCTGAGTGAAAATGTATCAAGGCTTTATCCTATTTTTTTGCCTATTATTCTATCCTTCATTCTTCTTCCCATTGTTATCCTAACCTAATATACGAGTATAAACGGAAGAGGTAAAGTATGTACAGTATATAGACGTTGGGTGTTTATTATTATTATTATTATTATTATTATTATCAAGAGGAAGGGGTGGTGTACTGACTGCTATGATCTGACTCCACGAAAAGATACCGTAAAGGAAGAGAACGTGTGCGTATATATTAAAACCTCCACGCCCATCCACTCATCTTATTAAGCGAAAACTATATTATTAGTGAAATCAGCAGCAAATGCCAGCCACCACTTCAGCACGATGACCTACTTATTCGTTTTTTTTTTTTTGTAGAATTGTCGAAGTGAAGAGGTTATGGAAGGAATGTGTGGGAATATAAAAGAAGAGAGAGAGACAGAGAGAGAGAGAAAGGTGATTTTTTTTTTAGGTCATCGCTCTCCTCTCATTCTATCTTCCCCCACCCACAATCGTTCCGGCTCAGTCTGCTGATGTGGGTTTGGGTTTAGCAGTGGGAGTAGGTAAAGGAATAAATGATGCAAGGTAGATATATTTCCTTGCTTCCTCCTGGTGATTTTCTTGCTTCCTTCTGGTGATTTTCTTCCTCCTGGTGATTTTCTTGCTTCCTCCTGGTGATTTTCTTGCTTCCTCCTTGTGATTTTCTTGCTTCCTCCTGGTGATTTTCTTGCTTCCTCCTTGTGATTTTCTTGCTTCCTCCTGGTGATTTTCTTGCTTCCTCCTTGTGACTTCTTGCTTCCTCCTGGTGATTTTCTTGCCTCCTCCTGGTGATTTTCTTGCTTCCTCCTGGTGATTTTCTTGCCTCCTCCTGGTGATTTTCTTGCCTCCTCCTGGTGATTTTCTTGCTTCCTCCTGGTGATTTTCTTGCCTCCTCCTGGTGATTTTCTTGCTTCCTCCTGGTGATTTTCTTGCTTCCTCCTTGTGATTTCTTCCTTCCTCCTGGTGATTTTCTTGCCTCCTCCTGGTGATTTTCTTGCTTCCTCCTGGTGATTTTCTTGCCTCCTCCTGGTGATTTTCTTGCTTCCTCCTGGTGATTTTCTTGCCTCCTCCTGGTGATTTTCTTGCCTCCTCCTGGTGATTTTCTTGCTTCCTCCTGGTGATTTTCTTGCCTCCTCCTGGTGATTTTCTTGCCTCCTCCTGGTGATTTTCGTGCTTCCTCTTTGTGATTTTCTTCCTTCCTCCTGGTGATTTTCTTCCTCCTGGTGATTTTCTTGCTTCCTCCTGGTGATTTTCTTGTTTCCTCTTGGTGATTTTCTTCTTTCCTCCTGGTGATTTTCTTCTTTCCTCCTGGTGATTTTCTTTCCTCCTTGTGATTGTCTTCCTTCCTCCTGGTGATTTTCTTGCCTCCTCCTGGTGATTTTCGTGCTTCCTCTTTGTGAGTTTCTTCCTTCCTCCTGGTGATTTTCTTGCTTCCTCCTGGTGATTTTCTTGCTTCCTCCTGGCGATTTTATTTGCCATAGAGAGACATCGATTTTTTTTTTTTCTAATTTCCTTCTCTTGTGTTTATTTTCTTTTTTCCCTTATTTTAGATTTGATTATTCTCTCTCTCTCTCTCTCTCTCTCTCTCTCTGACTCCACCCTGAACTCCCAAATACCACAAAAAATGGAGAAAAGAATGCAAGAGAAAACGGGAAAAACAAAGAATAGAGAAAAATAATGGAGGGGAAACTAAAGAAGGTCAAGAGGTCAAAGAAAATGGAGGGTATTGTTGTGGGAGAGGGAGACTTCGAAGCTCCTTTCACTGTGCGATTTATTTTGTATTTTATACCTTAAAGTCTTTTCAGTAACATGAGGCCTTATTATGAAAGAGAGAGAGAGAGAGAGAGAGAGAGAGAGAGGAATAACACTAGGATATAATCAGAAAAATTATTATTAACATATGTCTGTTTGTCTGCCTGTCTGTCTGTCTATCTATCCATCTATTTGTCTATCTATCTCCGGCTGTCGGTCGGTCTATCTATCCATCTGTCTGTGTCTGTGTATCTGTTTAACCATCCGTCTGTCTATCTGTCTACCTGACCAACAGTCTATCTCTCTGTGCATCTATTTATCTCCATATTTTTATCTATATTGGTAGCCTGACGCTTTAATCCCAGAGGGGGTAACCACGAACTATCTCCATGTCATCTGTCCTTCTCCATTAGGCTGCCTTCCCTCCAATTATTACGCAGACACAGAATTATTAAGATTCTTTCCTCTCAAACACAGGCACTCCCCCCAAAACCCCTACAAAGGCTTTATAAATCAGTTTGGCTTGGTTAAACTCGTTCGTGCGCTGCTAGAATTATCCCAGCCGTTGAGAGCACCGCAGCGGGAGTGTGACGGACAAATCTGGTAAAAGTTCGGTGGAAAACGGGTAAAAATCAGGTGAAAACGAGAATCCGTGAGAACCCGCGAGAGTTTTGGCGCCAAGTATCACGCGACCGACGGGCCTGAACACGCTTCATCCTCGAGTTTCATTTATTAACAATGAGTAGATAAAAAGATAATTACTCTCGTGGTTAAATATATATATATATATATAGAAATTGTCAATAGAGAGTGGCTGGCGTGATGTGTTATGCAAGAGATGTCGTGGGTGACGCTATACGTAATCACGGTCCTTCACACCAGGTACAAATGCATTCCGTGTTGAGTGATTTTTGCTTTTTTTCCCGACATTTTTTGTGTAGATGATGCAAGACTGTAATAGATAGATACAGCAGGTAGATAGATAAACTGAGACTGATAGATAGAGATACAGTTAGATAGATGCGATGTTTTGAGTAATAGCCTTGTTATTCAGGAAAGGGTGAACTCTTAACTTTATCGCTAGTGTTAACCCCTTCACTACGAGGTCTTCCCTAAGGAGAGAGAGAGAGAGAGAGAGAGTGTGGAAAACTGACATTGAAACGGAATAATGGCGAAACAAATGAGTGTGAGTACAGTAATCATGAGTTATCATACTGAAGAAATTAAGGCACAAGAAAATACCTATATTCATTTCATTTATTTTTTGCTTCAGGGCGTAATTTCTCCAGTTCTCTTTTTCCGGGAACAATTTTCGCGACAAAACCGAATGAATTTTTTATAACCGCAATTTTCTCTTGGATATCGCGCTCTTGTTAGCTTTTGCCGTCCATTAAGTTTTTATCCATCACCAAGGGCGTAGCCAGGAGGGGGTGTGTGGAGGGGAAGGGGGAGATGGGGGGAGGTGTGGAGGGCAAGGGGGAGAGGGGGGGAGGTGTGGAGGGCAAGGGGTAGGAGGGTGGAGGGGAAGGAGAGAGGTGTTATGTGCAAAGCGGGTGGTTACTTTTGTCATGAATTTACTCGTGTGTGGTAATCTTAGTCTCCGCCCTTTATTTAGTGGGTATATCTATCTGTTCATCTATCTGACTTTCTGTATCTATCTATCTATCTATCTATCCTCAGCCCTCTCCCACCCACCCACACACCACTTCCACCTACACACCTCCTCTCACCTACACCTTCCTCTCTCACCCACACACCATTTTCTTCCACCCTTCCACCCACACACCTCCCCTCCCACGCTTCCGATCACCCACACACTCCCACCTACCCTCTCCAACCTACACACTACCCACCACCCACACACATCACCCTCTCCCACCCACACACACCCACTCCCACCCAGCCACCTGTCCGTAATAACATGTTTTCTCCCACTACGGTCACGGCAAGCCAGGCCTCACGCTCTTACCGCTAATACCACACACACACACACAGGCAGGCCATAGTCAAGGAGAATTTCACTACAGAGACACGTGATGGCCAGGTGGTGGTGGTGGTGGTGGTATTGGTGGTCTTGGTATAGGTGGTGGTGGTGGTGTTGATGGTGATAATGATGATGATGATGGTGATGATGGTCCGGTGGCCTAAGTGATAAAACAAAACAAATCGTCTGAAGGGCAGCTGGAATTACACACACACACACACACACACACACACACACACACACACACACACTTCCGCATCATCCTCTGACATGCCCCCCAAAATACCACCGTTAATACCATCATACCAGTTCTGAATAAGTTAACCTTAACCTATTCCATCCGTGTGTGGTGTTAGTGAAGCTCAAGGAACGGACTGCCTAACCTATGCCTGCGGTAGGGGAGAGAGAGAGAGAGAGAGAGAGAGAGAGAGAATTGACACTGAAACAATAATGGCGAAACGAAATGGCGAAAAAAATGTGTCAGTGAGAGAGAGAGAGAGAGAGAGAGAGAGAGAGAGAGAGAGAGAGAGAGAGAGAGAGAGAGACTGACATTGAAACAATAATGATGAAACGAAATGGCGAAAAAAATGTGTCACTGAGAGAGAGAGAGAGAGGGGAGAGGTGACAAAGAAATCTATTGACGATGACACACAGACGATTGAAAAAAAAAAAATGACATTGAAACGAAAATAAAAGAAAAAATGAAGAGGAGAACGAAATGAAATTAGCAGCGACAGTTAGGGTATGAATGGAGAGAGAGAGAGAGAGAGAGAGAGAGGCTAACACAAAGATAATAGGAATGAGGTAGACAAATAAACACGTAAGATAGAGATACATACATACATACATACATACATCGTACGGTACATACAAACTTAGACAGGCAGATAGGTAGATAGATGAACAGATAGATAGATACAGACAGACAGACGAGACAAAACAAACCCAAAAATGCAAGAGAAATAGAGAAATTTGGGTAAACTTAGGTAAACCACAGATGCTAGACTGGAGGGAAGGTAAATGGGGTCAAGATGTTCACAGCCCAGGCAGGATGTGTCAAAAACCTGCCCCCCCTCATCCCCACACCCCTTACTCTTCTCCCCTTCACTCTTCCCACTCCCTCCACTCTTCCCCATCTCACTCTCCTCACTCCCACACCGCTCACCCCTCTATCTCCCCCTCCTCACCTCACCATACCCGATCTTCATCGCTCCCACCAACCTCCTCCCCCTTTTGACCCACCTCTCTTCAATCCCTCTTTCATTCCCTTCACCCTTTCTTTCCCTTTCCATTTCCTCCTCCCCTACTCATCTTTCTCTCCTTCCCTCCGCATCCCCACCCCTTACCTCATTCTTCTCTCCTTCCCCTCCCTGTTCTTCTCTTCCATCCCACACCCTCTGTTGCCCCTCTTCCTCCCATCCCCCTTCTCCCCACTCTCCCCTCCCAGAATCACCCTTGGGACAGACTTACCGCTAGACCTACTGTACCGGTACTTAACGTTGGTGTGGGAGGATAAGCACACGCATACACAGTTATTTTTACCCCACAGTACATGAAGAAAAATTCACACACACACACACACACACACACACACACACACACACACATTGCCTTGCCGAACAGAGTAAATCATCACCTCCGCAACACGGATCCAACATGGCCGTCACGTAAATATGCAGGGCTTCAGCTAATTTCCTTTTTTTTTATTTTATTTTATTTTATTTTTTACAATGTGCTCTTCAATTATCCAGTTGGCGAAAGAGATGCCGGTGCTTAACTAATGTACCATATGTAAAAATTGCCCATCTGCAGCCCATTCTCCTTTTGGGGGATAGGGACTAGGGAGGGAATTGAGGGTCATTAAACTGGGCCGGATTTATCAGTGCCACCGCGTGAAGGCGTCCTATTAACAGGCGGAAGTTGGGTAGTCATAGATCTTTACGAAACGAGGTCATGAACACGTTTTATACTAACCTCTTCACAGCTGTTTTCAAGCATACCAAAATTTTTCCTCACCAACCTCCACACGATTTTATTTATCACAGAAAAAACCTGTGTAATTAAGGATTGATTTCCCGTCGAGTTGGTACATGAATCAGAGGAGTAAGAGTCTGTGTGTGTCTTTATCAGTTCCCGGGTCAGAGGTCAGGTGTAAAGAGGTCAGCAGGGAGGATGTGGATTTGCTCTGTTGCAGCGCGAATGAGGAAGTGACTCAGTGTTCAGTCGACTTGTATTAGTAGTAGTAGTGGTAGTAGTAGTAGTGTTGGTATTACTATTGCTTATACTACTACACCACTACTGCATCACCACCACCACTACTGGCAACTACTATTTATCTTTCTCTGCCATTTGGTCGACTAAATACATGAATATTTCGCAACTACAAAACTAACATCCCATTTTTTCGGTCTTGCAGGGAGCGGGCTACAGCATCCTACTAGCTCAAGCCCTCTTAGGTCTGTACTGCTGCGTCCCCATCGCTTGGTTGTTCATCTTCTTCAGAGACTCCTTCATTACCCACAATAACATGTTTCGATGGACGGATTGTCGAAGTAAGTAGGCCTGCTGATGTAAGTAAGCCAGTTATTCTATACTGCTTGGTGCTTTTTCCTACCGATTTTAGTTGGAGGGTTTGGTGGGCGGGGGAAAGCCTTCTTTACTATCCTTTTCTTATTCTAGTAGTTTAGTCACTTGTTGGAGCTGCCTAGCATGGACCAACTGGCCTACTGCAGTTATCCTCTCTTCTTATGTTTCTATGTTGGTGGTAATTTTAGGCCAAGCTGGAGTAAACGATAAATAGAGGTGTGGGTTTCACTAGAGGTTTCCAGTAGCTGAGGAGCGTGAAACCCAGTCATATTCCTGACTTAGAAAGCTGTGAAAATGAGTCTTGTATTCCGTGTGTAAAAGTCGTGAAAATGAGTCAAGAGTTGTGGAAGTGTGTAACGAGCTGTGAAAGTGAGTCATATTCCCTGTGTGAAAGCTGTGAAAGAGTCAAAAACTGTGAAAGAGTTAAAAGCTGTGAAAGTGAGTAAAAAGCTGTGAAAGTGAGTCATATTTTCAGCCAGTGTAAAAGTTGTGAAAGCGGAACAGATGGTGTAGAGGGTAACTGAGGGCAACCACAGTAGATTTTCTCACGGTCTTTCTTTTCTTCCAGTAATGAATTGTTCCATCTACAACAACTTCACCACCGTCATCATCGAGGGGGTTCCTAAGTACTTCAAGTAAGTTTGGTGAAGTTTGGTTTGTGTGGGCGTAGTCATTTTTTTTTGGGGGGGGGGAGAGGGGGCGTTTATAAGTCCTTCACGACGATTTTTTGTAATCAGGTTACCAGCAAATAGTTTTTCAGTTTCGAGAAAGCTATATTGAAAAGGACTGATTAAGGTTCTGTATAACTTCTGTAGATCGAAAAATATCCCAAAACCTGAAAAAAAAAGAAAAAAAAAATCCTCAGCAGAGAGAGAGAGAGAGACAGAGACAGACAGACAGACAGAGAGATCCTCACTCAGAAGGGATCAGATTGAGGTATTCCAAACAAAAATAGCAGTACGAGTTGCATAATATTTGATGCACCTTATTTTTGAGGTAAACATGAGTCCTGCTTTAAACGACACTCCATTCTGACTACACTTGGCCATCAACCGACCTGAAAGGTGATATGGCTCTATGTCAGGTTAAAATAAATGCAAGGTCCCGTGTTTTGGTAACTACCTGTATGGCTGCGCTCCTCATGGGGCAGTGTAGGATTGGATGACGAATGAATGAATGAAAATGTAAAATTAATGCACTGTAACAAAACTTGACAGCTGTGTGTACTGGTATGTGGGAATTGAAAAGTCGGCACGGTGTGTGTGTGTGTGTGTGTGTGTGTGTATGGTGACATTTGACCTTCCATTGTTGACAAGCTGTTTGTCTTTCCTGTTCTGTTGCTCTCTTGTGTTTTCATTACCAACCATTTTCCATTCAGTGTTACATTATTGTCTTTGGAGTATTTTACTTATTAGCCCTTTTTTATTCAAATTTGTATTTGTAAGTGCTGTAAAATTGCTATACTGTCTGTCTCTGTCTGTCTCTCTATCTGTCTGTCATTCTATATGTATGTCTATCTGTCTGTCAGTCCATCTGTATATCTGTCTGTCTGTCTGTCTATCTATCTATATACCTGTATATCTATCTGTCCATCCATCTGTCTATATATCTGTCTGTCCATCCAGCCATGTGTCTGTCTGCCTATCTGTCTACGCACCTGTCTGTTTGTCTATCTACAGTATCTGCTGTATTTGTCTTTTTCCAGTCCCCTGGATTTATGTTTCAGATAAACCTAAAGCTACAATACTACTACATTCTACCCATATGAAGTAGAGGAAGATTAAGCCAACATAGGATAATGATAATAATGATGGTGATAGTTTTAGTTCATCTGAAGTAAATGGATGAGCTGCCTGTAACATGGAACTAAGAATGTTAATGGAAGTGCAGCCCATTTCACCAGATGCCCTTGATACTTCTACTTTTAACCTTTTTTGCATTACTTCTACAGGTATACTTTATTAGATCCAGCCCATCCCAGCTGTATTTTAGTGATAAGTAGGGGTAAGACGAAGATGATGATGATGTGTTGTTTTTGCAGTACCCAGGTGTTGCAGCGTGGGGAGGGTGCTGGAAATGGGTCGTTGCTACAGGAACTGGGCACACTCAAATTTGACATGGCCTTCAACATAGCGCTTATCTGGATCATTACTCTCCTTGCACTGAGTAGAGGTGGGAGGCTGTTGCTTAATTATCTATTATTCTGTATCTATTTGTCTGTCAGTATGCATCTGTCTATGTCAGTTTTTTAGTTGATCTGGTCTATCTGTATTCATTAGTCTGCCTGTCTGTCTTTATCTGTCATTCTCGTTCTTTCACTTTATATATCTGTCGAATATGTCTGTCTGTCTGTTTATCTATCAATGCCTTAATCCTGCAGCATTGGTGGTCACAAACAAAGTGCCTTCATGTCACCCTGTCCTCCTCCATCAGGCATCCCTGTCTCAGTCCCACATCACTCTCATCCACATACCTCTCCACTCTGCATCCACCACATCCTCAGTCTTGTGTTCTCACCCTCTCTCCTTCCACCACACTCACATACACTCTCTGGAGTCTGAACTGTAGTGGCCAAGTGTCTGTGTAGCCAATGATAGATTTTTTTTTTCTTTTTGCGTTTCAGAATTATATTTCAACAAAAGTGATGAAATGCAGTAATCCATGTAGTATGTAGTTTTATATGTCAAATTTTGCCTTGGTTATGGGTTTTTACCAGAAATATGCCCCACTGATGTAAATTTCAATACAGTGTGCATCAGAATAATTAAAGTGTACAAAATGATACTGGTATATGAGTTTAAAAGCCCAATAACTATTCTGAACTCCTTGCTTAGGTGGGAAGAAAGATCGGAATGAATGTGTAGGTAATGTTGGTGGTTAATATGATGATGATGATGTTGGTGATGAATTTGTCTCTTTCATTCTCTTCATATTGCACAAACTCCATCACACCTCATCACCCCAGGGCACAGACAGACAGATGATGATGATGATGATTTTCTTTTGGTTTCACCCTCGTCAACTTTCACATTAGCTTGACTCCACCACACTGTTTGTCCCTACAGGCAATCAGTGGTACGGGAAGGTGAGCTACGTGGCAGCTTTGGTCCCACTGCTGTGCTATCTAGTTGTCTGTTTATACCTCGCAGCTGGAACGAAGGATGACCTCTATATTAATGACGTCACAAATTTTAGCGAATTCTTCATGAATAGTCGGGTCAGTGTGTGTTTGTGGTTTTATTGGTTTCATTTGTTTTGGATGTGATTTATGCAGTAATCATGTCACAAGTCATATTACAATCAAAATACTGCATAGGCCTATGTAAGTACCAGTAATTTTTGTTTCAGTCATGGATGGCAGCAAGTCGGGAGGTGTTTCTGGTGTGGGGTTTACACAGTGCAGTTTTACAGCAGATGGCTGCACATAATAAGTAAGTTACTCCCATTTTGCTCTTGGTTTATTGTTACTCAAATTGGGTCCCATATGTGTAATGTGAATAGTAGATAATGGCTTGTTTTTTAGAAAACAGGCTGTTTTTCCTTTGCAAACCAGGGGACATCATGTTAATTTTGTACTTTCCATCTCTTGACAAATTAATCAGCTTCAGATACACTCCTCAAACTGCCAGGGTTACAAATGGAATTAATAAACCCCTTTGGTGCAAGAGGTTTTTACAGAGTTAATGAAATAACCTGGAAGCAGCAAGAATACCCCTCCCCCCCAAAAAAAAAGCACATCGCCTGGAATTATGGGGTTAAATGTTGTGTCCATTTTTCTGCATCATCCATACCAGGCAATAACCATCTCGAATGTATGGATATCCTGAGAATTGCCCAAACTTTTTGAGCCAGCATCTGATTGAGTCCATATGTAGCACACTTATGGTTGTTGATTTCATAAAAAATATTACAATTTCAACATATTCTGGGTTCAGGATCTGTCTGCTTGTCTACCTATATCCAGTTGTCTTGATCCCTGGAGTGGCCTCAAACCAGTTGCCTCCTTGTCATCCTGTCCTCAGTCCTAAAGCTACCCTCCCTTCAGGTCACACAATGTTCAGTCATGTACCTCTTCACCTCATCTCTCCACATCATTCCTGGTCTACCCTTCCACCTCACTTTCATAAACTTTGAGTCTATTATTCTCCAATCTGGTGGACTACACTGCTCATCTTTCCAGGCGAGGCCATGCACTTTACCGAGACACTACAGTGCTGTGGGTGGTGACAAGCCTGGCCCTGGTTCTGGCTGCTGTCACTGGTTCTTCCTGTGTTGCTGGACTTAGTCACCATGACCTCAGATACAAGCCGTCTTCATTTGGTAAGCCCATCATCATCATCATCAAAAGCAGCAGTGGCATGGATTTAATAATGTCTTTGGAGATACTGTACCTTATAAATTGGCTTTTTCTCTACTTTTTTTCTGCTTCATCATCATTGTGCTGACCATCCATCTCCTGCTTTGGCTTTCATCCTCTTCATAAAAAGTACCTAATCAGTCTCTCTACCACAGAAACAAGTGAGACTGCACAGTTCCTGACGGAGGCGAGAGACGATGAGAATGGTGTGCTGGAGGCATTCATGAAGCGACTGCAGCTGAGTCACCTCCGACCACGCTTTGATGAGTACCTACACCATGACAACTTCTATGCGGGGATTAGGATACGACCATCACCTATAGCCACCCGATGTGAGGATTTTGATTACTTAAGTTTTTGTGTAATGCTTTTTTGAAGGGAACGGTACAGTCACTCCAAGCTTTATCCAGTGACATCTGTTTAAATTTATTCTTGCTTCTTACAGATAATTTTATTCATGTTTGGAAGGCTTTTAGACTGTACTTAAGGGGTTAATGCAGTCTATACTGGACTTCAGCTCAAAAAGTTTCTATCCATCCATCATCTAATCCTACGTTGCCCCATGAGGTGCATAGGAGCCCGGGGCTAGGAAAGTTGGTCCTGGCATTAAGATGAGAGTGACCAGCCTCACTCATCCCTGAGTGGCATTATGTGAGGAATAAACCCCAACCATCCCTTGGATATAAATCTTCACCGGCTCAATCCGATTGGAGTACCTTTATTACCCACTAAACCACCAGGAGCCAAAATTTGGTTATATGGTTACCACCCAGCATAGCAAATGGTTTCCTGGTGTACAGGAAACCATTTAGCTTGTCACTCAGTGTAGAGTCACCCACAGGCAGAAGAAAGAGGAAAGAATGAAGGAAAGACACAAGAGGGAGTGTAAAGTAACCTGCAGGCAGAAGAAAGAGGAAAGAATGAAGGAAAGAAAGACAGACGAGGATGGATGGAAAGAAGGATGGAGGAGAGAAAAGGGCAGACACCCGAGAGCAGCACTACATCAAGTGAGTGGATGGTGTTACTAATTATAATTAAATTGACTCTATCAGATACATTTATGTGAAGTTACAGAATGTGATGAATGTTTTTGGCGTATCCGATAGAGCCAGGATTCCAGGGCTTGAATGATGAGTGAATGGAATGGTGGCCCATTGGGTTGGGCAAATTTGGGCTCTCTGGACATTGCTGCTCATCATCCTGCCCTAGGGTGGGAAAGGAAATCCGGATGATGATGATCAATTACATTGCATGGTGGTGTTAAAAACAAAATATAAAGGATATCACCTGAGTAAAGGTATTAATGCCTAGGATGTGTGCAGGCAAAATGTTGCTCTAAGTGAGGCAGGCATCTGGCTTATGACTGGGTAATTAGTCATATGAAAATTCTCATATCCCACTTCAAAGTAGCTTTATAATGAATCACAAGCATCATTAAATGAAGAAAATTACATCCCCTGGCTGTTGTCAGTGCTGTCTGAACATAACCTGGTGAAGTGCAGGCTGAAGATACCCATCTCTTGCTGTCTACCATCCTCTTTTTGGGTGATAGAGAGAGTTGAAGGATGTTCACATGACTAGGCAGTGGAGTCACCCATTTATATCAGAGCTACCATGAGAAGGCGTCCCTCTTTTGCACCATGTCTTCTAGCTGAAAGAGTTAACAGACTCTCCTCCTTCTGTGAACAGTAAAACAGGGTGAGGGAGAGGAGGAAGAGAGTGGATACCAAAGCCTTAGATTGGCCACTGAGCTTTTCCCAGCACTCCTGGCTGTCAGTGGGGCAAAGGAGGTCTCACCTTTCTGGTCTTCCCTCTTCTACCTCAGTCTTCTGCTCTTTGGCATAGCTCAGCAGGTAAGTGGTACCAGTAAGTTCCCTGAAGGAGATATTCTAAAAATATTTTGTGAATTAATATGGTATGTAATTGTCATCTTCATTACCATCAAGTAACCTCATTAGTTACCATACTTTTTCTGGATTCTACTTCATCTCATCCATTGATTGAGAAAAAAGGTCATGGTGATGATGATGATAATGGAGAATGAAGTTTGAGAACTGATAAACAAGTGACAGCTTACTTCTTATCACTTCAGCTGGCAGTGTGGCGAACAGTTGTCGAGGCGGTGATCAGCTTGCGGCGAGAGAGGCTACAGGGGTGGGAGACCTTTATCACCTTCCTTTGCTGCCTTTTTGGGTTCTCTGCAGCTCTTCCAATGGCCACTGGGGTAGGAGTTGATCTGAGTCCTCTTGTTTGGGGGTAGGGGTGGGATTTTTAGCAATAGTACAGTGCCTTCAGAAAGTACAGGTCCAGAATCCTTACTTTACTTTTTCCATTTTAAAGCAGTAGATGATGACAGTATTCTCCAGTAACTTCTTTTTAATGTATATGACTCTATTTCTGTTTGTACATCTTCAAGCTAGAACTTTATCAAAATTATGAAATACAGTATACAGTACATTGAAAAATAATAGGCATACTAGTAGAAAAAAAGAAAAGAAAACAGCAAGTGCTCAAAGTAAAACTGTCTGTCATCTGGGTAAGGATTTTTTTTTTTAGTCCTCACAGTAAATTTCCTTTTTGACATTTTTTTTTTTTTTATATTAAATCCTCTTTAAACACAGAAAAATTGCTCATTAAGTCTCTGTTGTTATCTATAAAACTTATTTGCCAGTTTCCTCTAAATTACGGTACCAGTTGTACAATGAAAAAAGTTAAGGTATTTTGCAACACATCTCTGACTTATTAAGATAAGTCTGAAATGAGATACATGCTATTTTCCAGTGCATACTACTTCCTAGTAGACTCTACAATGCAGTACTTTCCAGTACATGTTACAGTACTTTCTAATGCATACTACTTTTTTCATGTACACCCTGTGATACCTCTTCACTCCTGTGCCATGTACCACTGCAGGCTGGCATACACATCCTCTACTTCCTGGACTATGCCGTCAGCTGTGGGTGGTGGCTTATGATCATACAGCTTGTGCAGGTATGTTATTCCTCACCTCTTAGTTTGGCACAGACTGCCTTAATCATGGGTTTAAAGGAGTATGTTGTGCTGCTGTGATCGGTTTATTTCAAAGTCCTTACTGAAGCATTTTGATTGACATTAGTAAAAAAAAAAATTATATTGGTGTCAATAGCTCATCTCATTTTGCCTCATTCATTGTGTAGAGCCCCAAGCTTAGGTAAGTAAGGCTTATAGTACAGTGAAGAGTAAATGACCAGCCTGCTCCTTTTGGTGGCTTTACAAAATAGAATGAAACTGTGCACTAACCTGTACTGATATCATTTTCCACTTAACAAAGAAGCCTTCATTTAAGCATATGAAGCCACTTTGTACCAATCAAAAGTTTATCCAAACCTCCATTAAAATTTTGTCCCCAGATATTTGCACTTTTGTTTGTGCGCGGTAAACCCTACAGTGGGCAGGACATTGTGAGTGAGCTGCTGGGGCGCGAGGGTGGCTGTGGGTGGCTCTGGCTGGGTCCCCTCACATCCTTCTCCTGGAATATTATTGTGCCTGTCGGCCTTCTCGTGTTGTCCATTTCATCTTTCAAGTCTGGCCAGTACAGGGAGGTAGGTAGCTTTCTTGATTCTTAACCTCTTTGCTATGAGAGGTTCAAGTGAGTTTAATGAAAGGATCTGGCAGTAGCAAAAATAAAGTACAGTATTAAAAAATGTCAAGTTAATAGGATAATTTCTAACTCCATGACTATAAGAAGGCCATCCTAAGATATATAAAACTGGCTGAGAGTAGCAAGTATTACATAAACTAACAATTATTTTATTGAAGAAAATAATGGAATTGCTATTGACCAAGGGCCAATATAAGGATGTGATGGAGAGATGGAGTGGAGAGGTATATGAGGGAAGCGGGAGTGGGTGGGAGGAGTTCAGTGAAATGGCAGGGGGCAGGGCGACATGGAGGCAATTTATATGTGGCCACCCCTTCCAGGAGTAAGGCGTCTGGAAATAGATAGATAGATAGATAGCTGTTGATCACTTCACTAAGACCTTCCAAGTAACACAAATGTAAAATGCTATTACACTGACTAAATACCATGAGGGTTCTTCAGTAAGCTTAAAAAAATAATAATAATAATAATACATTTGACAATAGCAAGAATAGAATGAAAATGATGGCATTGTACCTAAGGGTTTTATATATAGAAAATTGATAATATTTCTGGATTGTACCTCACCCCATCTGATGTTGGAAAAAAGAATCCAGATGATGATAATTAAAAATAATAATGTATACCACAGGTGTTCACATGGGGAGGTGAGGGTGGATACTGGCCAGTGTGGGCATGTCAGCTGGCAGCTGCACTACAGCTCTTCCCCATACTCTTGGTGCCTTTGGTTGGCTTGGCCCAGACCTGTCGATACCTTGCCTCTTCAGATGATGATCTCTTTGAGGTGACTCCATATTGCAGTTATGTCAGTACAACATTGCTATAGCTCTTTTGAACTTTTTATAAATTTTATATTTAACATTGATATTTTGACAGTGCATTAAGTTCATTATTAGTTTTTGGTACATACTTTGACCCAAGGTGTTCAGTGATATAAATCTTCTATCTTCCCTTGGACATGAGTACCCAAGTTTTTCCTGTATATATCATCTGTGTGTATACTGTACTATGAAGCTATATTTTGTGGTATACCTGTACAGCATATGGTGTCCTGTGAAATGTGTTACAAACTACAGAAGGTTGTTCTTGGGCTTATTCTGAGTAACAAATGCTGTATCTCCATGAGTCCAGTTCTCAGCCATTACAGATCACAGTTACTGATGATCTTGTATCTGAATTATAAGGAACACCATTTTCCTCCATAAGGTCATTAGTTATTGTAACTCTGGAATGGTTGAAAACTGGATTCATGTTGATATTGTCTCTTGTACACAAATGTCCAAGAATACCGTAACTTCCAGAAATTTGGCATACAGTACACTCTTGATATAACACACAAATTGGTACCAGGCCCTTGACGTTAAAGCCGATAGTTCGTTAAAGCTGAACACCATGCTGTTCGGTAATTTCCTAGGTGTCGTGGCTTATACTGAACAAAGATCATTAAATATAGAGCATTGTTCGGCCGTACAGTCCTACAAAATAACGTACAGCTAGGTCTAAATGGCTCTTTTTCTCAATGACTGCTCTATTTATGGTTCTCACGATGCAGGTCACCCAGAGACTGATGCAGCATTCTGCAGGATGCAGAGGAGCATGTGTGTGTGTGTGTGTGTGTGTGTGTGTGTGTGTGTGTGTGTGTGTGTATGTGTGTGTGCATGTAGGGACACTGTGCTGGTCAGTTTCCTGCAAATCCATTCTTTTACCGAACAAAATTCTTTAAATGAACTTAACGTTCAGCCAGCTCAAGGTTGTCGTTAAAACCAAAATTTTTGGTAAATTGAGGGTTACTGTACATTTCATGGAAAACCTTGTATGTAGTACTGGCTTAATTACAGTCTACTCATTGTGATCATTAATTTGTTGTAACAGAGGATCCAGCGACTGTATCGTCCAACACTACGCTCCCCGTACTCCCTCGGCCGCCATGCCTTCCTCTCCACCTCTGAATCAGATCTGGTGGAGAGGGGAGGAGGAGGAGATGGAGGAGAAGACTCTGGAGATAATCATCTGCCCCTCCCTTACAGTGACCCTCCACCCAAATACACGCCTCCTCCCTCATACTCCACTGCTACAGGAGCCAGGTCAGAGCTTTGTTGTTTTAACCACCGTTGGTCCTAGTTTAATATAGCCAGCCACACTGTGTATTATTATTACTGTACTTATTTCTCTTAGGATCTGAGGATGGATTTCAAGAACTATGCAAAGTCATTTCCCTGTTTTACCTCTTTGGTATGACAGGGCTTTCTTAAACACGATTAAAACAAGAAAACTGTCATCATACTTGAAGACTTAAAGGATAATACTGTACTCGCAAACTTTTCACTACAGATAACCGATAAGTCCCAGTGTTATCAAAATTTACCCTTTTATGGGACTGTTCTCTGTTATGCAAAGGGAGATCAAGGATGGGTTGTTGTGTTGTTTACTGATGTAGTGCATTAGTCCTGTTGCCCTCCTTCTGTACAGTATTTTAGGTGCCTGATGGTCTAGTGAGTTGAGGCACTCAAAGTTGAGGATCAAATTCAAAGGGGTAGTTGGACTGATTGACCATCTAATGCTGTTGTAGGGCAGAAAAATGGTCACTCTTGTCTTGCATGTCTGGACTGCATAGCCTAGCTCTGGGCCCTAACTTTCCTGATAGAGCAATACTAGGATAGATGATGGATAATGACTTTGCTTAATGAGTTATGTACAGGGAAGGTATTCATACCTGGACAGTCAGGCTGCATTACTATGCAATGATCAGTACTGTATCTTGTGCCCTCAGACTGGCCAAGCTGTTGAACCAAGGTGTTCGGCAGAGTATACGGCGACTGAGGGCAAGTTTCCGCTCTGCTACCACTGCCACCACCACTGCCGCTACAGACAGTGAAGCAACACAGCAAGGAGGGGACCAGTCAGGGGGAGCTGGCTCACGGCCCTATATACCCCCACCAGACTATGTAACAGCAACAGATAGTAGTAGCAATGATCCCCCACAATATGCCACACTGGACCCCCTGAGGAGACAGCGTGCACTGGCAGTTCTGTCAGGGATCAAGGTGGGAGACCAAAGCAGTAGCGAGAGTCCAGGTGGTCCAGCCAGTTCCGGGCTAAATCGGAACAGTAGTCTTCGGGGATCTGGCTTTGGAAGGAGCCTTACTTCAGGGGTGCGGCGCAGTGCAAGGCGGCTGGCAGCTACGTTAGGTGTTGGAGGTGGAGATGATGGGGCAGCTCTGGTAGTCAGTGAGGCCACCCCATCCCAAGCCAGCAACTCGGGAACAAACCAGGACTCGCAACCCTATGTCTACACAAATATCGAGCTGGTCTCACATTCCTACGCATAATCTGGTCTCGGTGCTCTATGGCTGTAATAACTTAGGCATTACTTTACTATTTATAATGTAAAAAAAATATATATATATATATATATATGTCAGTGTTCCGGTCCGTCCTCGATATCTCCATGTTTCAATGTGTATTTCGGTAACATTGTAGCATAAGTACATGTGTGTGCAATAAAGCTGGTGTATCCGTGAGTGCCAGTGAAAAAAGTGTTGGTAGATGTGCAGAGCAGTAGAATGAGGTATCGAGAAGGGGTCATGGGAAAAGTACCTAACCAAAAGGAACTGAGTCTGCAAAAGAGTAGGAAAACAACAGGAAAGGAGCTAGCAAAAGAGTAGGAAAGCAAGAGAAAAGGAGCCTGCAAATGAGTGGAAGGCAAGAGAAAAGGAGCCTGCAAATAAGTAATAACATTAAGTATGGAGCCTGCAGCCAGTTATAGAAGGCAAAGTGGAAGGGATGCAACAGTGAGGAAGCTGCAGCAGATACACTAATCACAACTATGGCATGCCACACCTGCAGTTCAAGTCAGACTCACATTTATGTTCTACTGGTCATTTACCATCTAATATTTGTTATTTATAAATAAAATCTTTACAGAATGTAGTATTTACTTTGCAGACTTTAAACTTAATTTATGGGAGTTTTAAGTACACTACATTTTCCCATTCAGCCTGCAGTTCACCAGTTTCATGTTCAGATGGGCCACCAACACCAGCAGCAGCACTTCCCATTCATAAATGTTTACAAGATAATAAATACAAAGTAGCAGATGCATTGAAACCCTTGACACAACCAGAAGACTGAGTGTGGAGGGTACAAAACACCTGTGGTTGTGGGACTTTGGTGTGGCATGAATATGAAGCCAAGTGCGAAGGAAGTGGCAGTTGGACTGTTAAGGAGTATTTTTATGTGGGTTGTATAGGCTTGACAGAAGAATCACAAAGAGATTCCTGCAAAATTTGTGATAAAGTAGTCAAGTAATTAGACAGCAGAAAAGAGTGTATCTAGATGGTACAGTATATAGAAAATGGATATGAACAAGGCAGTGACAAAGGACATGCTGTACCAGCATGCAAGTGAGTTTGATGGTAGGACAGGGTTAGGATAGCCAAGACAACTGCCAGTGGATGGAAATCAATGTATGACAAAGTAATGCATATTGACACTGAATATTCTAGCATCCGGCAGCAAAGGCCATATGGCACTCAAGTGATGCATAGAAGCTGAGGAAGCAAATGAACTGACACGATTAAAAGAGATGGATGACAAATATGGAGATACACATGATAGGTTGATAACTGATGCCTTTCTGAAGCACATCTAAAAGTAACAGGCAAAGAAAAAATAGATAATTTTGCTTGTGACTACGTGGATAGGTGACTCTGAAGCTACAGACTGCATGTTTTTCAATGTTGGGTGGAGCCAGGATTCTAGGGGTTTGAATGGTGAGTGAATTTGAGCATTATAGCTCATTCAACCGGGCAAAGTTTGGTTGAGCCCTCATCCTATGAAGGTTTATTTGGCTCTCTGGACCCTACCTTAACCCACCTTGGAGTGGAAAAGGAGGTCTGGATGGTGACAGTGATGTGACTCAATATGAAAAAAGCTTGAGTGGTGAGTGAATTGTATGGTCCATTTCACTAGGAACTTTGTTGTTAGCTCTGTTTTTCTCCTTCTACCTATATTGGGATCTCACATCCCTTTTTATACTAGGAGTTAGGTTCACGACGTTAGTAATGTAATAAGCCTTTTTTTAATTCATCTAATCATGCCTAGTTATTGGTGCTGCTTAACCGTGGTCAGGCACAGGATAATATATATTGAAAACGTGGTGGAAAAGCACTGCATACAGTAGAGTGCATGGGAAAACAAACAGCAACACGAGACTGTTCGGCCAGACTGCCTAGGGAACAACTACTACAAACAGCAACACACTGTTGGTACTTTTGTGGCTGTCTGGCATAGGGAAGGTCATAACAAGCAAAACTAATCTATCAGCTAAAGACAGGAATAGAAAAGCCGGAAGGCTCCCCCAGTAACAGATCGCCAGCGACACATACCAGCACTGTAAACAAGAATCTCAAGATTGAAATTAATTTTCATTCATATCAGAAAAAATAACTAATACCATCTGGAATATTTACAGATGTAATGAAAATGCCTTTTTATTAACACACTTCTTTATTGGATAGGTCAGTACATACACAAATGCCTCTAACAATCAATAATCATTTATATACATAGAAGATAAGCTTTCAAGTGTGTATCTCTTTAGAGAAATAGTGCTGAACCCCCTATCACATTATTAAATCAAACTATATTGTCATCATCATAACTGGCTTTTCGGCATGCATAATGTGTCCCCTCATCTTCATTTAACTGATACATTTATGACAATATGCTTTTCACAATTAGCAGCACTCTTTAATATTTTCAACATTATTTCACCCATTTTACCAATGTCACCAGTTTCACCACTTCCATCTTACTGCTCCCAGTCATTTGGTACACTGCCATACGAGAACCTGTTAATATTTGAGGTTTTGGCTTCATAAATTTTTGATGCTTTGAGTAAGAATTGCAAGAGGTATAAAAGATTTTCCTCACGCCATCCTTTGGTGGGAAAATGAGGTTGGGATGTTGCTGATAAAGAATTTTGAGTGTAGAATTGTGGAGATTTCCAACTCGGTTAATCTTCACCAGTTCCCACTCTCTTAAAAGTCACACCACCAAAGATGTAGGTTTCTTACTTTCCTCAGGCAGACATATTTTCATCCATTTTACTGCGCTCCTTCTTGGTAAGTCCTGTGCGACGGTAAGTGCTACGTTCCTCCAAGTATTCGCGCGTACATCGGGCCTGTCAACAAATATACTTATCATCTCTCTCCCTTTCATGAATCTGGTGTGATGAAGACATTATAGGTACCTGTAGGAGCTAAACTTTCAGAGGCCTTATAATACAGTAAATGAAGAGAAACATCAGACAGGCAGTCTGAAGACAGGCACTTTTACTTATTAACCTATTTCTTTTCTCATCTCAGTTCTTCCAACTTCACAACATGGAAAATGTGAGTAAAAAAGAATATGGTGGATCACTGTTTTGCCACAGCACCATCAGTTCACAAAGAAACTGGACCATTGTATAAAACTATTAAAGGTGAAAATATAGTTTACTAATTAGCGCAGTGCATGTGAGGTGGAGATGGGGAGGGGGAAATTGAGGATGAGGTGGAGGAATGGGGTGGAGCAGTATATAATTGAATGTATTGTGAGTTGGAAAAAGGGTAGCCTGATGGAAGAGGAAAGGGTGACATGGTGGAACTTTGTTCAAGGACACAGCAGGATTATGGCATCAGGTTATGGAATGATACACAAAAAATATTTATATACCTTAAACTCCTCATCATTATACCACTTGCCCAAGCAGTCCCAAAGCACGGTGTTCTCTGCCCGACACTTATACACCATCGCAAAGCTGGAGTCTTTACAGCACTTGGTGAATTCTGAAAGGTAAAATTTATGTAGTAAAGTTTCAATGATAAACTTGCTAAATAATTACTATTTGCTTGATCTTGAATGAATTACATTTGATGAACACTTTTACAATGACCCCTACAAAAGCTGCATTACATTACTCAGTCAATAGCTAGTTTCCCTCAGCTGAAGAATAATGAACTTTCTCATCTGAAGATAATAATCTGGCAGTAAACACGATAAAGTGCCATGTTATGTATGAGCAAAAACAGAATGGTACAGATCATATTAAATATTCAACCAATTGCACAAGTGCCAAAGTAACCTTTTTAGTATACACTGTCAAGGTAAATTATCTTATCCTTTGAAAATTATCAATAAATTACAGTATTCTTAACAATGGCCACTAAAGCAGACTTTCAGTAAACCTGTATGGAAATTTTCATATTACACTCTACCTTCAACCTCTTTCGTGCACTTCTCCTGTCTTGCAATATCTCGCATCTTTTTGGGTATACAGACTTCTATCTCCACTTTTCTTAGACTTTTGTCATCTGGGTCACCTGTCAAGAACAATGAATATTTGAATCATCACTAGAACTGATGAAACAATGAAATGCATAAAACATTTAATAATAACAATGCAATTCTATCTCAGTCCTGATCTCTGCATTACTCAAAATTCTTGCATTAAGTAAATCTGCGAATGCCAAAGTTGTGAAAAAGTAGAATGATGCCCATATACAGTACGGTACTTTAGGCACATTTAAAAAGCAGCTCTATGACAAATCCCATATTTGAGCTCAATACAGTATCATGAATAGTATTGTAACCGAGCTTCATAATCTTTAAATACTGAATGAAAAAATACGTGTCCAAGAATTCCTTAACCTATGAAAAATTGGTAATGAAATGCAATATCGCTAATGAAGGTTACCTAATCCATGAGGTCCGCCCTTATTTTTGAAAGGATCACTTAGGCTTTCTACCCCCATCCTGAGGTAAAGCTGCTGCTGTAGTTCTGCTATCTAGTGCTCCTTATTGGCGACTCAAGTGTCAAAGTATAATGAATTTAACCTCGTTCGTCTCTTTCGGCCAGTTTTGTTTACATGTGAGTGACGGGAAAATAAATAGTCATGGTGATCGCGCAGGAACCAAAACAATAGTCACGCTGATGTTATTGTTCTAAGTTATTCTATCATGTTAAATAATAAATATATTTTTTAAATGATTATAACATTCGTGTACAACAGATGAGTAAGATTTAATATGAACAAAGCCACTTAAAATAAAGGAGCCTGACCAGTAAGGAAGAAGAAGAGTAGCGGGTGAGCGAAAAAGTGACGTTTACAAAATCGTTAGTACAGTCATTCCTTGTAAACTGTTTGTGTTCATTAACTGCAAGCGACTGCTCTGTACCTTGGACTGAGGACTGAATGGCTACGGTAAGTCAGACAAGTGTAAGTTAGGCATGATACTGCGTCGTAAGAGTAAGTTCATGTTGATTCAAATGTGTGCAGTCATATCATTTTATCTGCACGGTCCCATGTTGGTTGTCATTCTCATCTACTTTCTTTTCCCCCAAGTTCTCTGGCCCATCTCCCAGTGCTTCCTTAGTTCTCTTGTCTGCTTCATTCATCATTTTCTCTTCATCATGTCTGACATTTTATTGTAGCGGTGTCTTGCAGCACCTGTAATCTCAGCTCCCGTGCTCTCACGATAAATCTCTTGCTCGTACTCTAGACGCAGCTTCAGGAAGGCCAAGTTAAACCGTTATAAGCAGGCAGCAGAAAGCCCCTGTCAGTATCTCCAATTGGCCACAGTATTCTCGTACTCTTGCAACATTCATGTTAGGCGGGATGGAAGACAAGTAAAAAATACGAAGTTTTCTCCAAATCTTTTGTCATGATTGTTTGGATTCCAATCCCTGTGAAAGACAGGAACATAGGAACAATAAGAAATTAGTTTTATATCCTCCGACGGTCCTCATCGACATCGGCTCATCGTCTTCGCTGATTCAAATGTGTACGGTATTGTGTCATGCTAATATTTGCTGTTTTTATTAGTTCTCTTACACTCTCTTCTGTATTGTTGAAGTTAGATGAGCTGTGTGTGTGTGTGTGTGTGTGTGTGTGTGTGTGTGTATGTGTGTTTTGTTGCAAGTAGTAAATCATTGCCTTGGTAAGTTTTGGGTACTGCACAAACATTCTGTCATCAATGATGTTGCAGGCCACTAAGCAGTACCCTGACTTTCTTCCCTAATTCTTGCTGCAGTCAGACGAGGGGAAGACCGAGGATGAGATGGAGGGATGGAATAGGGAGGTATATGAATGAGGGGGATGTAAGTTGGGGGGAGGGGAGTGAAATGGGAGAGGGCAGGGCGACATGGAAGTGATTTGTTTGTGGCCACCCCTTACTGGATGAAGGCGTCTGGCTGTAGATAGGTAGATAGAAACAAGTTTACAGCAATAAACATTTCTGTCAGTTCCAGTAACCCCTACAGACACACACACACACACACACACACACACATATATATATATATATATATATATATATATATATATATATATATATATATATATATATATATATATATATATATATATTATACTCGTGTGACCGCCAGACGAATTTTCTTACCGTAGGGGAGGCCTTCTGTTTAGTTGGTTTGTTTTATCAGACGGAATTGGACTACTCCTACAACTTGAGTACTGTATCGTGGTTACATGAAATTTGATGGGCATTCGCTATGAGGTAGGAATGCGTCTCCTTGGTTAGTAGTGTATAATCACACCTACCCTGAAGTCTAGATACACTTGGCCATCAACTGAACAGAAAGAAAGGGTTGGGGATCTTTGTTTGGTTAGGAAATATATAGTAAAGGGAAAACCAGTCTCGACAACCCATCTCATCACAGTCCTCAGACTCGATAGGGAAGAAGAAGAGTGCCAGACAGCAGGAAGTGACTGACAAGGAAAGTGCCCAAACATTGCCTTAAAACCCGACATGCAACCGTCGATGTACAGGTCAGGTCTCTATTTTCGGCTCTAGATTAGGTAAAGAACAGACTGGTATGAATAAGCAGGAAGAAACGTTAGCTATAAATACTGTGTATAAAAATGAATCGGCACCTCCAATACTGGCAGCAAACTCTCAGTAAGTTACATAAGAAGCGGCGGTCCTCTCCCCCTCTCGCTCCGTCCCTCTCTCTCTCTCTCTCTCTCTACTACCTTGGCACGTTACCACTAGGGTAACAAGACCCCAGCAACACCTCTCTGCCGCCCTCCTCCATTGTCCCCCCCCCCAGTCTCCTTTGCATTTACCCTCCATCTCCCTCTATATCTGTCTCCCCTTTTATCATCATCCCCTTTCCTTGCTCTTGGACTCTAGCCTCTCCTCTCCCTCTCCCAAGCCCCACCTCCCTCTCCCTCTCCTATTCCCCTCTCCCTCCCTCTCCCATTCCCCTCTCCCTTGTTCTCGCCTTCCTCCTCTCTTCCCCCTCCCTCTCCCTTTCCCCTGCCATCCCACACTACAACACAACACTCATTTCCTATCACAACGCTATTTGGCCCGCGCTTGATCACGCTTCCCAACATACGGCGCTGATCTGTGCTCTCGTGGACATAAAGGTAGAGAATAATTAGCTGTCAGTCAATCCTTCATTCTGCCCCATTCGCTCTAGGGCATTGAGTCTAGGCTACATAGTCCAGTACATTAACGATTAGATGATCAGACTGGACCTACTTCCTTTGATGACATATACCGTAATCGAAAAACATGTGGCCCTACTCGCGGATTGGGTTTTGTTTGTGTGTCAGGGTGAGAGTTACATAGGTACAAATGTATCCTGTATAGCCACTAGAAATAGGTATAGTCAGCCTTAGTGTTACTTCGTTATTTTTATTATTGTTTGCTTTTATTGATATAGTATGGTTAGTTACTAATACCACCATCACCACAACACCAACATCACTGCTACGACTGCAATTACTACTACTACTACTACTACTATCCAACTCGGGGGTACAAGTTTAATTGGGTGCAAAAGTATGTCGTTTAATGTGTCTGTCTGCATAGCCCGTGTTCATTCAGATATGATTATGCAGACTCTCTCTCTCTCTCTCTCTCTCTCACACACACACACACACACACACACACACACACACACAAATAAGAATACTGTACAGTATAAAGCAAAATACCATATTGGGAGTTTATGAGGAAGACGCAGCGTCACCCACAAAAGCAATCCCATGTGGACATTGCTATGAGCGAACACCTTTTCTGTGAGTGAAAGATGGCTTGGTGGCGGGGCGGGTTTCACCGGATTACGTGTGTGTTTGAAAATGTTTAGAACTCTGGCCCGTATTGCTTGGATTTCGTAGCACCTCTTCCACATCTATTTATCATACCTGTTAGGCCGTTCAGTTAACACCTTGAGGCTCCTATGACGCAGCTAACAAACAAAATCGTCTGGCGTTAGCTGGAATATACCGTACTGAATTAGAGGATGAGGTTCAGGGATGGAATGGAGATTTCGTGAGAGGGGAGTGTGAGTTAGAGGGAGGGCACCCAAATGTTAGAGGTTGGCGACATGGAGACAATTATGTTTGTGGCCACCCCTTACGGAAGGCGTCTGACAGTGGATGGACAGACAGATATTATTGATGCAAACTATCTTGTGCATTACTAATGCAAGCAATGTCGACAGAGTGATTTACGTAACATAAGAGATTGTTAAGGTATATATATATATATATATATATATATATATGCAAAATAACGTTAATTCTAAATGAATTGAGAAAGGAATGGTTTAACGAAAGAGAAAGGTGAAGCAGTCAAAGCAGGCAGCGCAAGACAATTAGATAAGGAAACTAAAGATAAGATAGCCGTAAGGTATCGGTATTCCATTTATCTCATACGAACCTTCGACGTTATTCTCTCTCAGATACTTTCACAGTAACTAGGCCCAGATTATCGTCCTTTTGCAGCTTATTTCTCGTAACCTAGTGACGGAAAAAAAAGGTAGCCTAATACTACGGCTCTATATTATTTCCATAGCACTTCCCCGTGACTAGTAGTAGATTCTAGTAGAAGACTACATCGTCTCTACATTCTTTCCATTCCACTACTTCGTGACTAGCAGGATATTCTGGTGTATTTCTCCTGTTACAAATCAACATTCAAGATGGAGAGGTGACAATTTTAGGCCAAGTTAAAGCGAAAAGAGAACAGTTCACTGGGTTTTCCATCAGGTTAAGAAAATCGAGTTGGTGGGGGGAAAAAAGTACCAAAATGTTTGCTCTTTTAGACAAAGGGTTAAGCTTTTAATGGATAGGTCTAATCTTTATGTACGGTAACTTGTGTTCTCACTCATACCTTCCTCACTTTCGTTGTTTCTATTCCAGCAGAATGAGGGAGGGGAGTGGAGGTCGAGGTGGAGATGGAAGGAAAGGTGAACCTCTGATAGTGAAGTATAAGGGTGAAGTTCCTCCCCCACCCATCCCCAACACCAACTATGCCTCATTCATCCTCAACATCTTCGCACACCACGGCAATAAAGTAGCCTTGGTAAGTGGTCAGTAATTTATTTTTATTATCTGAACACTCTGAGCCCTTTATTTCCCAACCCTGTTGGCTCCTTTGAAATAGGGACATGAATTGTACAGTGTCGGTTGCGTGTCGGGAGAAAGTTGCCAGGGTGCTTCCTTGCCAGTGATGCCTGTGATTATAACCTGCCCTTTATAGTTTTTTGGCCATGTATTTCTCTTCTAAGTCCTCTTGTTATCAGAGATTTTTTTTTTTTTCTGTCATAAGTCTGTAACCTACCTACCTTCCCTCCTCCAGGTAGACGCAGGTACCGGTAAACACCACACGTACCGGGACCTGTGTCAGTTGTGTGTGCGTGTGAAGGTGGGGCTGGGGGTCGCCGGGGTGGGGGCAGGGGAGGGCGTTCTGCTCTTGACTCCCAACCACATAGACTTCCCCATCGTTGCTTTCGCCGTGTTCCTGACCAAGGCTGTCTGTGTGCCTGCCAGCCCCAAGTTGATGCCTGGTGAGCTGGGTGGAAATCTAGCGGTCTATATGCTAATCTATATCTATTTATCTGTTTTTACTTATGTTATCTGTCTGTCCATATGTTTATCTGTCTACCTATCAGCCTATCTATCAGTCTACTTGTCTGTGTTTGTCAGTCTGTCCAACTGTCTCTGTCCATTTTTCTTTCTTCATGTGTTTATGAATACATTGTGTGTTCATCTTTAGGGGAGAAAGAAGTCTTTTATTTGTCTCTCTCTCTCTGTCTTTGTCTCTGCCTACCTATGTCTGTCTGTCTGTCTATTTATCTATCTGTGTGTCTCTATCTCTGTCTGTCTGTCTTTCTTTCACTTACACCACCATCTAACCCCTCATTCTATTTCTTGTCCAGAGGAACTATCGCACATCCTACAAGTAAGTGGGGCCAAGTGGGCGGTGGTGCACGAGAGCCTGGTGGACGTGCTGGAGCGTGCCACGTCCCTGCTGCCCCCCGCACATGCACTCTCCAACATGTGGGTCCTTGGCCATGCATCGGGATATACCTCACTTGCAGAGCTGATGAGGAGTAAGGAAGGGGAGATTAAAGAGGATGTGGAGGTAAGTGAGAGGAAGCTTGGAGAAACAGAAAAATAGGGGAGGGAAATGGAGGAGGCTGGAGGGGTAAGGGAAATATAGGAGGGGTGGGGGGGATGGAGAAGTGGCGGGTGAAAGGTAAGGGAGGTGGGGGAAGGTAATGACGTAAGGGTTGGGAGTAAGGAGGAGGATTTTGGAGATGATGGTGTGGAGGTTAAGTTTATGAAGGAATTTGGGAGAAATAGGGGAGAAAAGTAGGTAACAATACAGGTAGTGAAAATAATAATGGGTATAAAGATGATAATAATAATAGTAACAGTACGAATACCACTCCTCTCCCCACAGGACTTCAACGCGAGCACAACGGTAGCGATGATGCAGTTCTCCTCAGGTACAACAGGCCTGCCCAAAGGTGTTCTACTCTCACACATAAACCTACTTGTCTCCTTCATGCAGAACAGGTGTGTGTGTGTGTGTGTGTGTGTGTGTGTGTGAGAGAGAGAGAGAGAGAGAGAGAGAGAGAGAGAAGTGGTTATGGTAGGAGTACATGCGAGTGTGTATGTGTGGAGGTGGGTAAGAGTAAGGTAGGTGCATATTGATTTAAGTTTTCCATACTCCTTTCTAGTAATCCTTCTTACTTTTTCCTGCCATCTCACAATTTCTTCCTCTTCCCAGGTACCTTCGCGAGACCTTAGGGGGCAGTGGCCCCAATTCATCAGGGACATTGCAAGCCACTCTTTTGCTGTTGCCATTGTGTCACAACTACGGGTACAACATGACGATAAACACACTGTCTGCTGGGGGAAGGGTAGTGATGATGCCGAAATTCTCCACACACGCTTTCTTCACAGCCATACAGGAGCATAAGGTAGGGAATGGGGTGTATGGAAGTGTATAAAAGGTGTATATAGAAGGTATTAAGGGATCTGGTTATAGTTAGATAGATTTGTAGATATATAGGCAGTAAATGGAGCACAAGGTGGAACAGGGGAATGTATTGGGATGTATAAAAGTGTATTTAGGTCTATAAAACTGAACTGGGGGATATGAAAAGTAGGAGTGTATTGGATGTATGTAGGCTAACATGGGGGTGCTTTGATTGTATTAAAGTGGGAATGCATTGAGGTGCATGAAATGTGAGAGTGTATTGTAGTGTGGAGAAGTCTGTCCCTTGATTCTAGAGACATAAATTATTCAGATGTAAGAAATACACTCAACTCTGAAAACAGCTGAAGCACATCAGTTCAGAATCTTAGTGGTGCCAGATAGTGCTACATGCACCCCCCCAAAAAAAAAAAAAAAAAAACAACATATATTAACCTCTCCCTCCCTCCTGCCTCCTCCTCCTCCTCATCATCATCATCATCATCATTACCATTCAGTGTCTTCTAATTTCCTTCCACAGATCACCTACGCACCTGTGGTCCCTCACCTAGTGCGGCACCTGTTGCAGTCGGAGGCGTGGGGGCGCTATGACCTCTCCTCCCTCAAGTCCATCTCCAGCGGATCAGCGCCCATACAGTCACACACGCTACAGGCATTCATGGAGAAGGTCAGTGTATGACTGGAGTGAGCAAACTGGCTATATAGAGCCAGGCAGTTAGTCAGTCAGTCACTCAACGAGTCTGTCAGTTCTTCTATCCTAGCAGTCAGTCAGTCAGCATTCTGTCTCACCTATGGTTGACCTCCTTCTTGCAGAGTATAAAGGTTAATCGATCAGTTAGTCAGCCAGTCAATCAGTCAGTCACCTGTTCTATATCATGAAAGTAAAAAAATCAGTCAAGAAGTCTACTATCTCTCGTGTCTGCTGTCCTTACTGATCAAAAGATCAACCAACCACCCAATTAACCAGTCAGTCAGTTAGCTTTCTTTTTATCCTAGCAGCCAAAAAGCCAATCAATCAGGCAATCAGTTTGTTAGTCAGTCAACACTTTTATCCTAGCAGTCAAGAAGTCAGTCAGTCAGACAGATAATTAATCATTCAGCCAGTTAGTCTTCCTGAACTCTTCATTTGTCTTAGTAATTGAAAGGTCAGTCAGCTAGTCAATCAGTCTCACCTAACTCTGCTGTCCTCCTTGGTTCAGAGTGGCCGTGGAGCCAGTCAGGGGTACGGTATGACTGAGACCTGTGCAACAGTGACAATCAATGGGGGACCCGTGGGGTACAAGTTGCATTCTGTTGGAAGAGTCTTGCCCTACTTTGAGGTCAAGGTGGGTGCACAGGCCTTAGTCATGAGCAGTATCATCATCAGCATCAGTAAGAGACACAGTAGCATCAGCGTGGCATCATTGTCATCATGAGCCGCAACAGCAGCATCTTTATCATATTTTTCGTTTTCGTTTGTCATATTATCATTGTCGTCATCGCTATCATTATCAGGAGCAGCTGTAACGGTTACATTTACCTCATAATCTTCCATTATGGTCATCTTCATTTTTGTTTTGTTCATCCTGATTATCCCATCATTGTTGTCATTGTCATTGATGTCACTTCATCGTGTTGCTTGTCTTTTCATCATCATCATCATCATCATCATCATCATCATCATCATCAACAGGGGACATGTGGGCTACAAGATGTATGTTGCTGGTAGTGTCTCACTGAGAAGCCAAGGTGGGTGTACAGGCCATAAAACCATGAGCACCAGCTATTTCATCGTAATCACAATCATCATCATTATCAGAGTGCGTCCTCCCTTCTCGTATTTTGTTGTTGTGCGATTTATATTGGTATCACGTAAGAATAGCTTATGTAGTGCCTTCCAATGCCACACCTGGCAGAGAAGTGTTGCAAACTTTTGCTTTGGTTGTACCAATAAAGAAAACGTATAATAAAAGGAAACATTCATATTTAATGTAAACTAACCTGTATTTATATTCCTTTGCAATTTTTGTGTTAGATTTTACCTTATTCATTGTTTGTCTTTTCCCCAAAATTAGTGGATGGAGGCAGTTGTGAGACGGGTTGATGATAAGGCAGAAGTGTCTCCTTGGTTACTAATCAAACTTACCCAACAATATTGATACACTTGTCCGTCAGTTGACCTGAATGGGGTTTAGGGATCTTTGTTGGGATAGAGGAAATGCGCTTTTAGTTGTTTTGCTGATGATGCTTCCCTTTCAACAGGTAGTGGACGTGGAGACAGGGGAGACTTTAAGTGAGGGTGAGGAAGGTGAGGTGTGCGTGCGGGGTCCTGCAGTGATGCTGGGTTATGCTGGAGACCCCAAGAGTACCAGCGAAATGTTGGACTCTGATGGGTGGCTCCACACGCAAGACCTCGGCAGGCTGGATTCTGATGGATTCCTCTTCGTCACTGACAGGATTAAGGATATTATTAAAGTTAAGGGGTTCCAGGTGGGTTCATGAGTGGCTTTATCCCCTTTAGTAGGATTGAAGAGGCTTTGCAAAGTTTCAGGTGACTGAGGAGGATTTAAAATTTTTAAAGTGAGTTTGAGAAGGATTCAAGAGGTTAAAGTAGATCTGAAGAGGGTTTCAGTGGTTTTAAAGTTGATATATGAGGTTCTAAATAGATATGAGGATACTTTAAGGTTTCAAGTGAATCTAAGGAAACTTGAAGAAGCTTGAGGTAGGTTTGAGGGGGCTTTGAAAGCTTTGAGTAGATTTACAGAGTTCATTTGGTTTTAAGTGATCTTTAGAAAGTTCAGAGTGAACCCATGTAACCATCACTCAGTTCCATTGTCCAGTACAATTTATCCACGTTAGCAATACCTCATCTTGCTGGAGAGTGACACCTTCACTTGGTGACACTGATATGACCGAGCAATGAAGCAGCTCTGTTATACAAACGTCTCTCCTCCCAAACCCTCAAAAGGAAGATGATGAACTGCAGCCTCAGCTAACAATCCACTGGGTTCACGTTCAGATGAACCTGAGGTTGCAGTTACTAATAGGCCAGTAGTACCACCTTCACCAAAATTAAGCCACTTCTCCAGTTTTCAACATATTCACTTTTTTACCTTACTGTTACCTCCTCTACCTCCCCCAGGTGAGCCCTACGGAACTAGAGGGCGTGCTGAGGGAAGTTGAGGGTGTGGGTGAGGTTGCCGTGGCTGGAATCCCTAGCAGCAGGTACGGGGAGGTACCGAGGGCGTGGGTAGTGCCTAGAGATGGTGCCACACTCAACCCTCAGCATCTACAGGAATATGTCACAGGTGTGTGTGTGTGTGTGTGTGTGTGTGTGTGTGTGTGTGTGTGTGTGTGTGTGTGTGTGTGTGTGTGTGATAACATACAGATTCCATTGTTATGTATGAATTAATTGTTATAATAATGTTCTGCCTTACTGAATGAGAGCTTTTTGTAGGCCTTTTTGTATGTATAAATAAATGACTTGTAAGGACTCTTTGTTCTGTATGAATTATGTCTTGAGATGTTGTAATGAATGATTTATATGAATGATGTTTAAGTAAATAATTATGTGTTTTGTTATACTAGATAAGCAATGTAATGATGAAGTGCTTTATATTGTGCTGTTATATTGTTCATGTATGGGGGTTTGAAATAAGGACAGAATTTGTATTAATGGGTGAGCAGTATAATAATGCTGTGTTTTGTATTGTGCAGGCCGTGTGTCTAGCCATAAACAGCTGATCGGCGGTGTGGAGCTGGTGAAGGAACTGCCCAAGAATGATATAGGAAAGGTGGCGAGGAGGAAACTAAGGGAAAAATACCTAGCAATGCACTCCAAGCTCTGATATCGATACTACTGTTACATCTGTGGCTGTTTCAACTCTGCTACTATTATTTCTGTCACTACTGCAACTACTTATATGAGAGAAGAAGAGGAAACATACCAAGGCCTATTCTTGTACGTTCCTAGTGATTATACAATGGTGAGGCTTTGTTATTTTTGTGAAATCTTTAGGGGATTGTATTTGTGCCTAGATGCTTCGATAATATTATTACTAGTAGTAGTAGTAGTAGGGGTAGTAGTAGTAGTAGTATAAGTAGTAGTAGAAAGTAGTAAAAGTAGTAGTAGTAATGTACAAGTTATTAAAGGAACAACAGATATAACTGAATAGAATTAAGACAGTTATATTTGCAGGGGAAAATTTATGATATTTAATAAAGTGACAGTTCACCTGTAATAACCCTGCCCTTGCGTGGAAAAGGAGGTCCGGATGATGATAATAATATGAATAGGGGATAGCGTCAATTGGTCACTCAGCATTGAAGACAAGAATTCAAATCTCCACCACCACCACCACCATCACCATCACTCGAGGATATTAATTAAACATAGTGATGTTATTGTTCTTTCACCTTAACTTGGCCCATATTTTCATACTATTGCAGCTTATTTCACTGTGCTCAGGGGCAGGAAAATACAGTGCCACGACTATATATCGTTTCCATAACACTTCTTGATGACTAGCATCATATTCTAGTATTAGTCTGTTGTTACGACTCAGGATTCAAGATGGAGAGATGACAATTTTGGCCAAATTAGAGTAAGAAGAGTATAGAGATGTGTAAATGTATGAATATTATTGTACTTAAATTTGTATAATAATAATTGTCTGTGTTAACTGTAGTATTATCATGCTTAGTGATAATCGTTTACCTTTATCTTGGCTTATTAATGATAAAAGGGAAACGTAAAGAAATAAAGAATGAATTTCGATTTTTCTACGCGCCGAGGGAAAGAGGGAGGAGTGGGGGGGGGAACCACCTGACAGGTATCTTCCTCTTTTATTTTTGTCCGAAACTTTATGGGTTGTGTGCGTTGCTGCCCGACACTCCAGAACACACACACACACACACACACACACACACACACACACACACACACACACACACACACACACACACACACACTCTCTCTCTCTCTCTCTCTCTCTCATTAATTTGCGTATCATTTTAATGAAAAAATAAGACAGCTCTTACATTCGGTCTATCAGTCCGTCTATCAGTTTTATCTCAATGTCTTCGTATTGTTCTCAGTTTATCTGTTTTTCTTTTTCTGGCCTGATAACTCCTGATAGCTTGCATACACCAGTCGTACAAACAAGTGTGGCATACTCGCTCTCTCGTACACACACACACACACACACACACACACACACACACTCTCTCTCTCTCTCTCTCTCTCTCTCTCTCATTAATTTGCGTATCATTTTAATGAGAAAATAAGACAGCTCTTACATTCGGTCTATCAGTCCGTCTATCAGTTTTATCTCAATGTCTTCGTATTGTTCTCAGTTTATCTGTTTTTCTTTTTCTGGCCTGATAACTCCTGATAGCTTGCATACACCAGTCGTACAAACAAGTGTGGCATACTCGCTCTCTCGTACACACACACACACACACACACACACACACACACACACACACACACACACACACCGTCACTCTGGCGCCACTGAGTCCAGACGGGATGGGGGCGGGGGGGAGGAAGGTGAGAAAGAGAGAGAGAGAGAGAGAGAGACGGGGGAGGAGGCAGGAAAGAGAGGGAGGGGAATGTATGAGAAAAATGGGGAAGAACACATAGAGTATATGTAGATATAGAGAGAGTACAGGAAAAAGTGAGGAGAGAAAGCATTGAAGGAGAAACGAGTTAAGGAGGAAGTGAGGGATGGGGAAGGAAGGGAGGAGTTGAAACAGAAGGTAAAGAATGGGGTAAGGTTGTTGGGCAGGGAGGGAGGGAGGGAGGGAGGGAGAGAGAGGTGGGGTAGGTAGAAAGGTATATAAGTAAGTGGGTATATAGGAATGGAGGGAGGTGGGTAGGTAGTTAAGGAAGGAGTAAGAAAATCGAGGTAGATAGGTAGGTATATGGAAGAGTAGGTAGGCAGATGGGAATGGAGGGAGATGGGTAGGTAGGTAGGGTGGGGGAGCGAGACAAGGAAGTAGGTAGGTAGGTAGGTAAGATGCTACCCAGGTGGAAAGATGGTTAGTAGGCAGGGAGGTAGGTAGGCATGTAGAAAAGTAAGGGTCTTGGCAGTTAGGTAGGTAGGAAGGTTGATAGGTAGACAGGTGTGTGGATAGGTAGAAAGTTGGTAAGGTAGTGTGTAGGTAGATAAATAGGTGGTGTGTCGGTAGATAGGTGTGTAGGTAAGTAGGGAGGTAAGTTAGTGCTTTGGTAGGTAGGTAGGCAGGTAAATATGATAACATTGAGGTAAGCTGGTATTTAAAGATAACAGAATATCTTTTTGTAATCTGCTATTGATGCCGGCAGGAAAAAGGAAAACGATGCATTAGGAAAGAATAGGTTATAGAAGAGAACGAATGGATGTTATTGCATGAATACATTATTGGTACTGTTGGATAGATAGGTAGATATACAGACTAATAGCGAGGGAGGGAGAAATTTAATTATAAGCTTAAGTAATGTTCATTTTGGTCTCTCTCTCTCTCTCTGAAAAACCTTTATCTAGACATTCAGTAGGAAAACAGAGAGGGTGGGGGGCTTGATTTATGAGAGAAGAGCCAGAGGTCAGTGAATTGGGTAAAATCAGAGCAAAAAGACAATAGGCTATCCCCCTCCCTCCTACCCCTCCGTTGTAGAGTGAACGAGCATCCCAAAGAGAATTTCACGAGACGTCTCTATAAATCAACTAAAATAATTTGCAGGAAAGCTTGCAGGTGAATAATATGAAAATAAACATGTAATAATTCGGAAATACTTTGACAGGACAGTAAGAAGTTAGCTATGATTTTTTAAAAGAGATTTTCACACAACAGTCAGAAGTTAGCCCAAAATTTGATAAAAAAATTCGCAGGACAAAAAAAAAAAGTGCCTGAAGTTCGGTCTCTCTCTCTCAACGTGAACCCGGTAGACTGCTGACTTAGGTTGTCCTTCCCCTGCAGTCCACCATCCTTCCGGGAGATAAGGAGGTAATTGAGGGGCGTTTGCATTGCCAGGCAGTTGATAAATCCGATTATTTCAGTGCCTACACGTGAAGTCGTCTCTGCAGCACCTGAGAGGCTACTTAAGGGTTATATAAGACGATGTGTTATAGAAACAGCTGAAAATTGATGATATGAAGGATGGAATGGTTGGAGAGAGAGAGAGAGGAGAAAGACGGATGGAGATGGGGAAGGGACAGTAGGAGAAACAGAAGTAGAGGTGTAGGGAGAAGAAGGTGAGAAGTAGGAGGTACACACATAGGAAGAGTAGAGAGAGGAGAGGAAAGAGGGAATGGTGGAGAGGAGAGAGAACATAAGAAGAGAGGAAGACTGCAGTTGGCCAGTTGGCCCATGCTAGACAGCTCCTTAAAGAGGAGAGGGGGATGGAAAGAGAAAATGGGAGGGATGAAGAAGCTGATAAAAATGAAGCTGGAATAAGAGGAGGTGCTCATAAGGAAGGGAGAGGGGGAGAATAAGAGAGAGAGAGACGTATAAGGGAGGGGAAGAGAGAGAGAGAGGAGTAGAAGTGGGAGGGGGAGAGAGAGACGTGTAAGGGAAGGGGGGAGGGGGAGAGAGAAAGAGTTGGGTAGGGAGGAGGGGGTCGGACATTCCATCTGAGGACGCTACCACAAGGACGCCACCCAGACCTTTCTTTGTGGTCGGACACTGCCCCCTCCCCCTACCCATCCCTCCCCCCTTACCTTACCTCCAGTTCCCCTCCCCCTTGAAATTCCCCCTACCCTTCCTCACCCCCTCCCTTTCTCCTTTCCTCTGCCTCCTATCTTCTTCCTTCTATCCCTCCTCCCTGTATATCTCGCCGACCCCAGCTGACCTCCTCCCCATCCTTCCTTCTGTCGCTTTGTCTTCCCCTCCCCCTCTGCCATGCTTTCCTCCCCCCTCCACCCCCTCCCTTCCCTTCCCTCTCCCCATCCTTTCCTCCATCCACTTCCCCATAATTTCCTCCATTCCCCCTCCCTCCCTCCTCCCCCTCCCCATCCTTTCCTGCTCCTTCCCCCTCTCCATGCTTTCCTCCTCCCCCACCCCCTCCCATTGTTTTCTCTCCCATCCTTGTCTCTCTTCCTGCACGTAATCCTTCCATCCTTCTCCCTATCACCATCCCGTCTCTCTCTTTCTCTCTCCTCTTCCTCCCTTCCCTCTTCAGTTTCCTACTTCCTCCCCTTCTCCCCACTTCTTCGGACTTCTCTTCCTCCTCCTCCTTCTCATCATCAGCATCACCACCATCACCACCATCACCACAAGCGCCGCCACCACTACCACCATCATCATCATTATCATCTTTTCTTCATATTCTCATTCTTCATCCTCTTCACCTCCTCCAAAACTCCTCCCTACCTCCTTTTCTTCGTTTATTACCTGCAGCCTACCCCCCCCCTCTCTCTCTCTGATAAACACATGGAAATAAGGCCTTGGTCTGAAGGAGTTAAAAGAGTGTGATTGTGTATGTGATGATGATGATGGTGATGATGATGAGCCTGTAATAGGTCTGGGTGTTGTCATCATCATTATCATCATCATCATCATCATCACCACGCCGGCAAATAACGGGCCCTCCCTTAATTGCTAAGTCAGGGGTGATGATGAGGGGGGATAGGGGGGTATTTACAGCCTCTCTCTCTCTCTCTCTCTCTCTCTCTCTCTCTCATATAGACCACCTCCAGACGAAAAAGATTTGTTTTATTAAAGGGATTAATGGTGTCTTCGTTCCTTCTCCACTCTGAAAAGTCTCTCTCGTCTTAAGAAAAAGAAAGAAAAAAGTCTCCGGTTTCAAGAGATATCTAAATGATGATGATGATAATGATGACGGTAGCGGTGGTGGTGGTGGTGATGGTGGTGGTGGTGGTTGGTGATGATGGTGGTGATAGTGGTGATGATGATGGTGGTGGTGGTGGTGGTGATGATGATGATGATGGTGGTGTGGTGGTGGTAGTGGTGATGGTGGTGGTGGTGGTGATGATGGTGTGGTGATGGTAGTGGTAGTGATGATTAATTTTCCTTTCATGGTTTGTTTCTCAATATGGGTATCAATTTTTACCAGCGTTCTTTGTACTCTCTTGTTTTTCTTTATTTGTAGTAGAGAGAGAGAGAGAGAGAGAGAGAGAGACGAGGGAGCTAGACAGATGGAAAGAGGAGGAGGAGGAAAGCTTGAGGGAAAGGTGGGAGGAGGGGAAGGGGAGGGCGCCCTAGGGTAAAAAAAAAGAAAGAAAAAAAAGCCACATACAGGAGTCAGGGTCGGGCAAGGACGCGGCTCTCTCTTTCTCTCTCTCTCTCTCTCTCTCAAGGGGCTAATGGGTAAAGCAAACATCTTGGGAATACCTAACATCTTACATAACTGACTACCACACTGAGAGGAGCACAGGGCCGCATTCTCGTGTGGTTAGGAAGCTTACTAACACCTCATCCTTACCGATTTATTTCTGGCTCTGCTCCGTAACTGTTTCTTGTGTGTTATTCTCGTATGGTTAGGAACCTTACTAACACCTCTTCTTTACCGATTTATTTGCTTCTACTCCATTACTATATGCCTATGTGTTACTCATGCAATCTATACCGATATTAAAAAGATCTCAAAAGGAAAGAATGGATATTAATATGTAACCTGGAAAATAAATCGCTAAGGAAGAGGTGCTAGGGAGACTATGGGTTTGAGTTATGACCGATGCATCTCTACCTTGGACTGACGTTGCTAAGGTTTATTTATTATATTTATTTTTATTTATTGAGTTATTTTTTCATGAGGGAACTAGATAACTTGAATAATTTGAATACTTTTGTCGTGATTGCGTGAAATTTGGCAAGTCTAAGTTATTTGGCGGAAATAAGTCTCCTTGGTTACTAGTCAGATTTATCCATCAATCCGACTACTTCTGGCCATTCACAGATCTAAAAGGTTTCTTCCTTATTTTCCCACTGTACTTAGTCCTTTCTCTCTCTCTCTCTCTCTCTCTCTCTCTCTCTCTCTCTCTTACCCTGACCTCTACAGTACAGTACTTTGCTCCTCACTTCTGGTCCTAGTTCTCTTTCACCTTGCTTTGCCCTGCCTTGCCCTGCCGTGCATTAAGCTGCCCTGCCATTCACTGTCTTGCCGAACGATGTCCTTCCTTGCATTATTCTTCCGTAATCTGCCTTGCTCTACCTTGCCCTGATTTGCCTTACCTGACACAACTATACTTACTCCTATCCTACCATACCCTAATTTACCCTACCTTGCCCAGCCCTACCCTACCCTACCCTACCCTACCCTACCTTACCTTGCCTTGTCCTGCCCTGCCTTACCCTACCCAATAGTACCCTACCGTTTCTTGCCCTGCCCTGCCCTGCCCTGCCCTGTCACCCTCTCCTTGTACCCGTCTTGCGCTGTCATGTCCTGTCATTTCTCCAGGCTTGTCATATCCCCCCCCCTTCTCTCTCTCTCTCTCTCTCTTTCTCTCTCTCTCTCTCCTGTCGTGTCGTGGTATCATGTTGCATTATCTTATTAGAGGGTGATGTAGGGTTCAGGAGAGAGAGAGAGAGAGAGAGAGAGAGAGAGAGAGAGAGAGAGAGAGAGAACAACTAGACGGCAATGACCTTTTCAGTTACTCAGTCACGATCAGTTTCTTTAATCACTTTCTCAACTTTAATGACTAATATCAGCTTCTCACTCGCTTTCTAATTATTTATACTACTACTGCTACCACCGCCAGTATTACTACTACCACTACTACTAGTATTACAATTACTACTACAAAAACTACTACTGTTACTACTGCTACCACCACCACCACCTATATTACTACTACTACTGCTACTACTTCTACAACTACTGCTACTACCTCTGCTACTACTACTACTACTACCTGTGCTACTACTACTACTACCTATGATACTACTACTACTCTCTCTCTCTCTCACGGTCAAATAGGCCTCACCATTTTAACCCTTTCATTCCAATGATGTAATTTATTTTTATTCTCCCTATCTCCAGACGATTTTCTTTAGCTTTAGAGAGACTTCTTGTTGTGAAGGGGTAAATGATGAACGATATCTAACCCCTCCATTTTGAAAAAAGTCTCTCCTAAACTGAATAAAATCGTCTGGAAGGAGGAACTAGAAAGTGAAAAGATTTGGTCATCGTTCCTCATGGGTTTGGTCGCCTTTCGGAAATCGTCACCTTATTTCCAGTTTCTTTCGTCATTTTTCTGGTATTTAGGTTGGGGAATAGATATGAAAATGTGTAAGGTTTTGAGAGAGAGAGAGAGAGAGAGAGAGAGAGGAGCTGGAAAGTTAGGACACTAGTTTATAAGTTTAGGGCATTTTTCTCATTCCACAACTTGCATGGTAGAAGAAGCTGCATAATACTTTTTCCTAAGCGATTTATTTTGTCTATTGTACCTTACTGTCCTCTTGTATGACCTAAAGCCTTCTATTATCACCATACTCTGCATAAACAACGTATAATAGGATATTAACCAGCTATATCCAAAAGTAAGTCGTTAAGGGAGAGGTGATAGGGTGTCTTCTTCACTGATTAGAGTACCAGCTTCAGTCTCTTGCTGTGTACTGAGACTGCACCGTTTTATTGTAGAAAGGTTTTGCATTGGGGATGATATGTTCTTGTACATTGTTAAGTAACACATCCCCTTTCACCAGATGCAGCGATTTAACACTTCAGTCCGATTCCGTATTAGTTATGTTTAATATTACCACCTCCAGACTGCAGTATTCATTTTAGGAAGGATCTCTGATTCTGACATGGTTAATGGAGGCTGTACGTGCCACTCTTGTTTGAAAAGTCTCTCCACGGCTAAATATATCACAAGGACTACGGAGGAAGTAAGAATAAAATATAAAATACACCTTCGGATTGAAGGAGTTAATTTAACGTGCAGATAAAGTACCATTCAATGAAAGTGCACTCAAATCTTGAGCGTACTGGCGCTCGTGTCTGAATTGGGGGTTGCAAGAAAGCAACATCATCACAATTTCAACCTTCATTTCTAGCTGAATATGCGGTAAGGGTAGGATCAGAAACGATTAAGGAGAAGACATAAAAATGGGAGAACTATCAGCAGCATGGCTAATTAAATAAGCCACTTAGTCATTCATAATCAAACCTTCAGAAATTCAGAATCGCTACATCTCTCAAACGTAAACATGAACTCATGATTTAAATTTGGCGGACTTTTTCTTACGCTAATGCTAAAAATAAATATGAGAGAAACTGGGGTCTGTACTTAAAAATGAGTACAATCATTGGACAGTTTACAGGATAAGTAGAAGCATACGCGATTCAGATTATGTTATCAACCAATAACATTTGTAAAGGAGTAGATGCACACCGGACGAGAAGCATAAGCAAACATTGCATTTTATTTCTTTGTTAAGCTGGCTATGATAATATCTAGTGCTATAGTTAACAATAAACCTAAAATGATTAATATCTTATGCATTCACACTGAATTATGAGAAAAAAATACAGAATCTAATTACATACGCATCATGACCATCACTTTTCATCTTTCAGACCCTCACCCCACGGCCCACGCCACGTCAGCAACCTTTGAATCTTCATGGGGGGGAGGTTGCGCGTGTTGTGTTCCCTGGATTTCATCTCTCAAGCAGTTTAGGAGACACCTGTGGCATCCCTGACTGATAAACACCCGAGACAGCATTGGAGCATCAGTGTACCTGGAGTTATGTTAGCAGGAGATCAAGATGGAGGAGGAAAATAAGTCAAGTCACGCAGCCAACAGTTTGGAGAACGCCACCTGGGAAGAAGTAAGTACTAGTTTGAACACAACCTTTGCATTTTGTTTTTCACCTGACGGAACTGGGTCTTTTCCATAAATTGAATACTGAATCGGGGTTTCAAGAAATTCAGATAGTCTTAGTTACAAGGGAATATTGAGCTTCCTTGGTTGCTACCGGTAGTCAGATCTCCCTTGCAAGCCTACAACACTCGGCCATCTTCAGAACAGCAAGGCATCTTTGTCAGGGGAAAACAACTGAACTGTATTTGTTATAGGTTTGGCATCATCGTCGTAATCATTATTATTATCGTTATTAATTATTACATTATTAATTATATTGGGAACTTAAATGCATCAGGGCGGATTTTTTTTTTTTCTGCAATGGTTTTTTGAAATTATTAAGGAATTATTCCAGAACCTGGTTTGTTATTTCTGATGATGCCATTGAAGGATAACCTCACCATGTATTGTTAATTTTTTATTTTTATTTGATCTGCTATTGCAGTTGAAGTATAGCCTAGGCTTAGAGTGTAAAGTTTTTCCTTTGAGAATATTTTTAATTTGTTATTCAATCTGAAATAATATGCCTGTAAAGTTAATGCGTTTTTGGAAGGCAAGGGTTAAGATTCCTCGTCACTTTTCGTTTTTTATAATTGTTTGATATGTTTACTTTTGAAATGAATGAAACTACAGTCTTGTTCTTAAGTAAGGATACACATGTGTTGTTTATTGTCCACTGCTGGTTGGATGTAGAACTATTTCACGTATTACCTGGTCCATTTATTTTTGCGCTAGATGGTAAGTGGACAAGTTCCGTATTGCAATAGCAGTTTGGATTACAATAGACAATACGACCACAAGTGTTTACCTTTAGTGCTTACGTTTAGTGATAGTCAAGAAGCATAGGAGTCAGTGTTCTTAAAAGGTGCCTCTTCTCTTTTTAAGTCTCAACATTCTTGTTATACGAGTTTTTAAAAGCTTTCACACTCCGGCTTGTGACTACTTCATCGGGGAGATTATTCTAAAGGTTCACATCTCTTGCATTAAAAAATTTTGTCCTCCGTTTGATTCTGTGCCTGAGTTTAGTTAGCTTCAGTCTGAGTCCTCCTGTGTTCAGTTGGTTGTCTCTTGGTGCAGGTTGTAGAAAGTATCCATCTTTAACCGCATCAGTACCGTGGGGTACCTTGTATGTCTGGATCATGTCGCTACATATCCTCCTTTCCTCCAGTGTGGTGAGGCCAAAATGGGCCAGCCTTTCCCCGTAGGACAGTTCGGATAACTCCGGGACTAGTTTAGTGACTCTCCGTTGTACTTGTTACAGCTAGTGTCTCGACAGGTGTAAGGTGGCCATGCTTGGATACTGTATTCCAGCCGGGGTCTGATCAGAGATTTGTACAAGGGGAGAGAGATCTCTGCGTCCGGGAATATGTATGTTTTTTAAAGTCCCACCATGGAGTTTTTGCTGGCTGTTGCCTTGGCAACTTGTACTGTTGGCTTCAGGTTGGGGGTAACATATACAGCTAGGTTCTCCTCCACTGTGGTGGTTAGTGGAGTGTCACCCATATGGTACTGGTACTTTGGATTTCCCCTCCCCAGATGCATGACCTTACACTTCCTGTTGAAATTCAGAAGCCATTTTCTGCCCCACTTCCGTAGTCTGATGTCCTCTTGAAGAATCTCTCTATCTGCCGGGTTTCTGATTTTCCTGAACTGCTTGGCATCGTCAGCGAAGAGTCCATAAGGTCATTCATAAACACTTGGAAGAGTATCGGCCCGAGCACACTCCCTTGAGGTGCTCTACTCCAAACCTTAGCCACTCTGAATGTGAGTCCTTGATGACAACACATTGGATCCTCCTGCTCAGAAAGTTCTCAGTCCAGACTAAGATATCACCAGAGATTGCCACTGCCCTTAGCTTTTTGAGTAAGTGAAAGTGGGGGACAGTGTCAAAGGCTTTCCTGCAGTCAGTGTCCACCAACCCCATCATCAAATGCATCCTCTAGCTCTTCAAAGAACTCCAGTAACTGTGTCAGACAAGATCTCCCTGTTCTGAAACCATGTTGGGAATTACTAAGAAGTTTGTTATTTTCTAAGTGGTCAACTGTTTTCTGTTTTAGCATTTTTTCCATAACCTTACATGGAACAGAAGTTATGCTTACTGGCCAGTAGTTGAGAGGGTTTGACTTATTTCCCTTCTTGAAAATTGGGGTGACATTCGCCTTTTTCCAATCCTCCGGTATTCTGTCGGTGAGGGTTGTCCTAAACAACAACCAGAGGGGGAAAGTCAGCGTGGATGCACATTCCTTCAACACTCAGGTGAACGCCATCTGGTCCAGGTGCGGAGTTTTTCGAAGACCTTCTGGTAGTTTTCCTACATCGTCCACAGTGAACTCACATCGACTTAACTCTTCGTCTTGGAATTGGTGCTGTGCGCTTGGAATAGGGATGTCTGTCTTCTTGGGAAAAACCTTCTGGAACTCCATGTTCAGTAACTCGCATGCCTCTTGGGTGGAATTTGTTACTTGAACGGAACTGACTACATTTCAATTTTTTCTTATAGCAAACTTATGATAAAAATTAGTTAAGGTTAGGTTTAGAAAGTAACAGCCTTCAGAATGTCGGTCTGAATTGAAGCCATGGTTAGATCGAATGGATGGTTGGTTAGTTTAGGTCCGGAACTATTCTCATGGTAGGTCAGGCCATGAGATAAACAATTTTCGTCAGATTTTAGCCAGACTTGGTGGAATGGTTGAGGGTAATCCTGTGGTGAAATCTATCGTTTTTTAGAACAACAGGTCAAAGGTTTTGGTCACAGAAAAAGATGAACTCCGACATTTTTGTTTACCCCTTCTGAGATTAGGATGTCTGTCTATAAGAGAAATAGGTTGACATAAAACTTAGCACTGTATGTTTTAAGCCTCCTGGCCCTACATAGACGCTATACTCAATACGAACTTGGCCTAAAATTGCCATAATGCCATCCAGAATGCAGAATTGTAACTATAAATTAGTACTAGAATATAATGCTAGCCATAAAGAGTCGCTATGGAGAAGATACAGTATCATAGTATTGATTTATGCTGCCCTGAGCTCCAGTGGCCTATACTGCAAAGGGGAAAAAACCTGGGTCAAGTTAAGGTGAAAAGAGGATAGCAATGGTTAGGGTAACTAGAGGATAGCAATGGATTTTTCATGTAGCTTACAACTGGTACATCATTGTTTTGTTAGCTCGGTCTGATGGACATAATCTTCCTTCGTGCGTCACAGGCGAGGAACTTTTGACATTTGTTCAGAAAAAAAAAAAAAGAGTCGAACTTTGTTACACACACACACACACACACACACACACACACACACACACACACACACACACACACACAGATAAATCGTTGAATCATAAACATCATAATATCGCCTCTTTCCCACCCATCTGCAGGTAAATTACATCATCACCCCGCCTTTTCCCAGCTGTACTGCAAGTGGGTTGAGTTACACCGTCATTAAAAAAAAAAGAAATGTATTCAGAAGTTAACATCAACAGTTTTGGCCCGATATGGATTCACTGTAGCTACTGTGAAATCAGGGGAAGTCATAGCTGTATTTATTTAAAGTATAAAATTCCATGCATACAGATTGCGACGGTCTCTCTCTCTCTCTCTCTCTCTCTCTCTCCCCTAAAACTTTCTCATTTCTCCTCATACCTTATCGCAGTTTTTATTTTTTCTCCTTATGACGCCTCCCCCCTCTCTATATATCCGTCATCAATTGGTGCTTACAATTTCTTTTTCTTTTTTTTTCATGGTTGATGGGGGACGGATACATTATGGCTATTCATAAATTTGTTAGGCAAGTACTGTACGTTAGCTGTTTTGTTATACGGAGGCTCTTTTTTTTTTTTTTTTTTCCTAGCTACCGAAGTGACCAACGTTATGTAATAGGATAGTGATTTTTTTTTTTTTTTAATGTTTTGTTTTTCACTACAGGGTAACTTTTTCTTATAGTGTACTTTTCACCCTTCTCCCTCTTCCTCCTCCTCCTTAAATTGATTTCCTTATACTTTTTTTGCCGTCAGTGGTTGTGTGTACTTTCTCTCCTTTGCCCTGGCATGTAGCTATCCCTTGCCCTCTGTCGCCCTCTACACTGGTCTCAACTGCGCCACAAGACCGGTCAGACCCGTGTGTGTGTGTGTGTGTGTGTGTGTGTGTGTGTGTGTGTGTGTGTGTGTGTGCGCGCGTGTGTGCGCGCGCGCGCGTAAGCAAAATCACAAGAGACTCATGCCTGGCTAAGACTGATCAGATTTACGGAACCTTGATTATCATCTGGTTGTGGTCCCGTTCCCTCAGATGAAAAGAAACCTCCGAGCTATAGCGTTTTATTCCAGCTAACGCCAGACGATTTTATTCAGTTGAGGAGGGAAGGAACATAAGTGTCAGTATTGTCGCCATAACCCTACTCAGTGATTAACTCCAGTATTATGTTCATCAAAACCAGACGAATTTGCTCAGCTGAGAGTGAGTCATAGGACCCCGAGTGGGTTAAGATGGAGGAAAATCAGAGGAGGGAAATAAACTCGTAAAATGAGTCAAAATATGAAGTTTAAGGGTTTGACTAGGTGAAAGTAATGTGAGAGTTGATTGGGAGGAGGAGAAGGAGACCGGGAACGAGGTAAGATGGGAGAGCTGGTTACGTAAGGGAAGCTAGTGGTGTTTCGCTGGAAGAGGGGTCGTTACTGAGTAGGGACAGAAAAGCTTGGAGGTACTGTTGTCGAGATCGCTCCTTATGGGATGGAGGGAGAGAGAGAGAGAGAGAATGATTATGGACGGAGAGAAAAACACGAAGAACGTTGCTTATACAGGTATTTAACACCTGTCCGATGACGTCATTTATATTTTATTTATTTAACTGTCCAGATTTTTTAAGGGAGACTTTTAGAATTGGGACGGGGGAAGGGGGGTTATAGAAAGCCTTCATTAACCACAAGTAAACAATTTCTTTAACTCGAATAAAATTGGTCTGAAGGTGGCAAAAATGTCAAATATGTCACCAGGTTGAAGGAGTTGATTTAATTGTGTTCATGAATTGCTTAGTTTTGGTTAGGCCAACTAACAAGTCCATTTTAAACAAACGTGATATTATTGCGGAAAAATGAATTAGAAAAGAAGTTGATGGAGTAGCGAGCTCGTTATTTGAGATTATGGACGTTTGGGAAAAATATTTGGTACAGGGAAGGTAAGCTTCTCTCTCTCTCTCTCTCTCTCTCTCTCTCTCACACACACACACACACACACACACACACACACACACACACACACACACACACACACACACACACACACACACACACACACACGGGAGAGAGAGGGGGGAGGCAAGAACAATGGAGGCATATATACATCAGAGGGCAGTTACCCTAATTACATATGCATAGACTGGGTTTACATAGGTTACACTGCAGGGTAGTTAACGGTAGATGCAGGTTAACAACGTAAACTTCATGGGTACCGGCATGGTTGTACCAGTGGATATATTTTAATGGTACTGTATATGTTTTCTCTGCAAAAGAAGAACGTTCTTAGAATTAAATGTGCTTAATCTTTTTTCAGTTTTCCCTAGTGAGCTCTCTCTCTCTCTCTCTCTCTCTCTCTCTCTCTCTCTCTCTCTCTCTCTCTCTCTCTCTCCGCCAGCTACTTAGAATAAAAGGATACTGTATCCTCTATATGTGACTGCTCCGGCCGTTGCTGATAACCAGCAAAAGATTTTTTCTTTTTAAGCTTGAGATAAACAGGAATATATATGTATACTTGTTCAAATTTATATTGTCGCTCAGGTGGCTACCGAACACTTCGGAGAGAGAGGGGGGGAGAGAGATTGTGATAATACTTAACTGTTATGGACTTTATTTTCCGAAATGGTTAGGATCCTTTATAAATAAGATTTGTGAAATGGTTAGGATCCTTTATAAATACGAGTGTTGGATTGTATTGTTAGTGTGGTAACCTTGACTTTTTATAGCACAAATTTCTCCCCTCCTCCCCTAACATTGACTTCTTCCCGCCCCCCTCTGCTCATTAGGCTAGACTTTTACTCAGGTGTGGAGATCTAGAAGTTAAGCTTGTTAGTTAGAGGCTAGGATACTCTCGTTTTTTTCACCTTTACTTTCATTCATCCTTAGCCAGTTCAGTTCAGATTAGGGAGTTAAGCTTGTTAATTCAGAGGATAGGACTGACTCTCTCTCTCTCTCTCTCTCTCTCTCTCTCTCTCTCTCATTAACGCACTTCGTTCGTTCCTCCTTCCAGTTCACTTGTTCAGCTCGAGTAGCCTGTTAATTCAGAGTATAAGATGCGCTCTCACCCCCCACACATTTTCACATTAACTTCACTTTCATTTGTCCTGTCAGCCAAGTCAGGTGTGCAGATCAGGGAGTTGGGGTCTGTTAGTTTGTGGGACAGGACAGTTGTGTACTCTTCGCAATTAACTTTTTATTTTCATTCATTGTCTGTGTTAGTTCAATTCGTTATCTCCTCGTGCAAAATGTCAACCTTGACGAGTTTGTCTTAGAAGTAGCAAGCAAGAAAAATAGCTATATATAAAAACGTACCAACGTATTACAGTCTTGTATTTGGTTAGTAGTAACTCTTCTGTTTGATACGATCATATTGGTCACGTTTGTCAAGAAATCAGTGAATTTTTTACTGGTACACGGTAACGATTTTACCAGTTTTATTGTTATTACAGTAACTACTGTTACTGTTGTTATTATTTGTTTTTATTATTATTATTCGCCAGATTATGAATGAGAAGATTTTGGTCGTTATTGTTAACTCAGTCGATCAGTTTATCATCTTCATCAACTAAACTACAGTCGCAGCATACAGGTATAACGTTGCCGGTGCTGATGGGCAGATATACAGAATATAATTATAGAGTAACAGGTTTATTTATACAAAATATACAACACTAACACAATAATCCAGTATTGTGCGTGTAATTTATAATAAAAGGTGATAGTGAAGTACATAGAACGATTGAAACTATCGAAAATAAAAATGTACTGAGTAACAAGTGCTAATGTCAGATGGTTGACATAGCTGATGGTTATGAAGAGCTGATGATGATTGAAGTTTATTGTTTGGTTAATGATAATGGTGGTAGGTACAGTTTTAGATGTGATGTATGGAATTGTCGAATGCTGATGTAATGATGGTAGTTATGATTACGATGATAACTTTGTGAAGATGCCGGTGATTTTGGTGATGTGATTGCAGCTTGATAGTAAATGATAACTGAAACATAATTGACAGTGATAAGTTGACAGGTAACTTTTAGTGGTATGGTGATTCAGTGAGGATGTTGGTGATCTCTGAGGCTAGTAATGAACACTGGAAAATGAAAAAAAAAAAAAAAATGATCGCAGAGCATACCAGTAATGGAAAGGTGTATGACAGTGATATGGTGTGATGTGACAAAACAGCTGACTAGAAAAATAAACATTTATAAATAGTTGTGAACATCAAGGGGGCTATTTACACAGTAACAATTCTACAAACATACATACACTCACACCTGCACTTAAATATCATAAATAACAACTAAAGCCTCTTTACAGTTGGCAAGAGTCTCTACGAAATTGTTTACACAGGAAATATATTCATGTATACCGCAAGTAAGACCAATATTCTTTGACCATAGGTAAATGTAGTGAAAGGTTAGCTATTCTTTCAAGTTTCATTATCAGATATATGGCTATCTGAATTAAAGAGCAGTAAGTCTTACTTTTTTGGGAGGTAAGCTAAAGCAATTTTTTTTTTTTTAATAGCCTACCTGATGATTTTCTTAAGAACAGTCTGATTCTTGTCGAAACCTCTTTACGACTCATAGCTCTTGCAGTGTGACAGTCTTGACTACTCTTATTTCAGTGACTTCATGTACTTCATGTAAGAGCTGTGTTGGCAAGATTACTGAGTAGGGAAAAGCGTATCACACAGGGCGAAGTAACATATTATTGGGGCAGTCACGTTTGTTCACCTACCCTCATCTTTCATGGAGACTCCTCATTGGCAGTCTTTGTCTTAGGCGGGAGTTGAAATGAGGTAGCCTGTATATTAGGCAGAAGAGCATCTCGGACTGAGCTGAGCTCACATTGCATGGTCAGCATGCAGGCTTAGAATTTGTAGATCATTTGGCTCACTTCTTGTTTCAGACAAGAAATTGATGCGATCCATGCAGAATTGCACTTCATTGTATGAGATATTGTATAGGTTTCATGTGAATCCAGTGCTGTAAGCCATGGCCATTTACTGCCCCATCACCATGGCAACCAGCTCTTTCATTTCACTGTCTGGGAAGTTAGGGATGGCACGTCTGGTCCGTGGCAGTGCATGGCTGCTGGCAGGGAGTACACGGTGTACTGTTGGTTGAACACGGCTCTCGGACATTATGGGTTCAAAGTCAGCACTTGGCTTGATGCGATGAACTACTGGCTGAACACGGCTCTCGGTCATCATGGGTTCGAAGTCAGCACTTGGCTTGATACCAGCAGGAGGGACCCAGACGGCATGAGGGTGACTGCTCCCTGTGAGAATGGGTCTAGGGGTGGCAGCTCTACCGGACGTGGTGGTGGTAAATCTGGCCGGCGCAGGCACCCTGACGGCGTATGGGTGAGGGTCATTGGTGGCCTTCAGGGGGCGAGTCAAACGGGGATAGTCTTCAACCTCATTTGCAAGTTCATAGTCTGTTGAAGAAGAGATTGATTATTAGAAGGGGATTTCTGGCACTGTTATTCAGGTCTAACATAATTCTCTGCCAGTCTTTAATATTTCTTAGTTCTTTCGTTTAAAGTCTGCTGGACATTAGATTGGGCGTTCGATGGGGATTACTGGTATACACTACGCTCTTATTCTTATGTTGAATATTTGCTGCAGCAGTTAACACACATGGCTATGAGCCTTGTGCTTAGCCTTGCATTAGAAGGGAACTACTGGTACCATACTGTCCTACTGAAACTTAAACCATTACAGTTTCAGGTCAGGCAATACAGTAGATACCTTAGATATTGTGTGTATGCATGTGATTTACCATATCTGCCATAGCACGTCAAATATTTCTCTTACCATCTCTTAGCTGCAGACCATAAAGAGATAAGCAAAGACTACAGTATTAGCTTACAACAGTTAGAGGAATCTGTACTGCACTACCGTTGTATCGGAGTAGCAGTGCTAGATACAATAATTGTAATACCTGCCACTTTTTAGTTGATGCTTAGCTGTCAGTGTGCATGTTATACCTCAACTCACATTTTTCACTAGCACTTTAAAATGCTTTTATCACTGACACTTAGAAACATCAGCTGCTAACCACAACTAGCACAACTGCCAATAGGAGCAGCTATCAAGCAAAATAAGTGACCTAAGAAACACAAATAACGAAACACAAGCACTGTCAGCGAAGAACACCACAACCACCAGTAACGACAAAAACACACCCATCAACCCAAAACACTTCAGTAACTAAACACAACAGTACCACCACAACTGTCAAACGTAAAACAGTGCAAAAACCAGCCACAACCAGAGATACTGCAACTTCTAACAAAATAACACCAGCCAGTTAGCCTATTACAAAATACGATTCAAAACATGCTTATGTTACTCGAGCAAATATCTGACTACCAGTACCCTATTTTACTAGCCCTCCTATGGTCAGAACACTTAAACACTCACCCATCTCGCTAGAAGCAGAGTCGTCAGGGTTGAAATTTTTGTAGTTAGGCAGCTTAAAGTCTCCCTTCATGACCTTCTCCCAGATGAGTCCCCTGGAGTTTCGGTGGTAGGGATCCATTTCATCCAGAGTGTGATCTTCCGCGTTTACAAGGTTGGACAGTCCGTAGAGAGTTAGCACTTTTTGGCAGTCTGTAAAAAAAAGAAGAGAAGAGGTTAGGGATGTATTCTTTCACTAACATTTTCTTGTAGTCTTAACAAAGGGGAGAAAAAGTTTTTTTTTCTTTGGCTTAACATTTTCTGGGGATTTGTAATGAAAGTTAAGCTACTGAGGTGTTTCCAAATTTCTGCTAATTTGACATTTTGTCATTAAAGGAGAGAAAAGGTTATTGGCATTTCTCCTACTCTTGAATTCTTTTCACTGGAGCTACAGATTGACAAAAAAAGTTTTAAGATGACTTTTTAAGTACATATGCTTTATTCAACCAGGACACAAAATTGGGCAGGTAACCTGCGTCTGCCACTGAGCTAATTGAAATAGGGAATACATTCAAGTGAACCGCTGCCCATGCTAAATCAACACCTGGCAGAGTCTAGGCAAGACAAGAGAATAAGTTATTGCATTTGCCTCAGGATGTTATTTTAAAGTTGATGTACAGTACTTTCTTTAGGTACAACATTGGAACAGCATTTTCGACGTGCATTCTCTGAGTAACGGTACGTAATTGAGTTTGCAGGTTTTATAACATTAAGGTTAACATGCAATTTATATCAGTACATATTTGCCCCTGGGAAGACAGTCCAGCTAACAAGTATGCTCCCAATAAAAACTAAAGGCCGAACAAACTTAAATTTCATCTGAGGAAGGAAATGTACCGGTGTTAATCCATAGTCAATTCGTAGAATGACTTTCATTTCAGCCAGGAAGAAACATGTGATAAAGAACTGAATACAAGGAGAATATACAAGAAAATGGTAGGAAATGAGCCGAGCTAAATAGACGTGGAAGAATAATGAACAGGCATGCTTGGAAGAGAGATTAAGGAATATAGCTACCGATTTGTGTGGAAGGGGAAAGTACACTAATGTTAGTACTTTGTAACGCTTGTACGTTAATATTAGTACTGTACTCTGTAGCCTGTTTGTTTCAGCAGCTCTTATGTATTCATCATAATAGAGCGACTACGGCTGTTTAATGGGTGGTCCTGTTATGTAAGGAACAATGAAACCCAGTTGAATTATTCCTGACGCATTCTTGGAGTGGTCATAACTGTTGCATAACTAGAGGAACAATGAAAGATGAATTATTAGAGACCATTTCTTCCAAGTCGAAAGACTGCGTACGGTAACAGGAAAATGAAGGGTATAATGAGTTTGTTCTGTTTACACGACAAAGATCCGTAACGCCATTAAGCTCGGTAGGTGGCCAAGTTTAGTCGGGTTGGAGAGCTGATTTGATTAGTAACCAAGGAGACTCAGTTCTTCCTCAGAACTAAGTCTTATAAGTTTTCAAGTTGTTTGTGTGGCTCAGTTCCGTCAGATGAAAAACTGTAGTGATTACATCGAAAAATATAAGCAGCAATGGAGGGTAGTCATTTCTTGACCTTTTCTAAGAAGGGTAGCGTGGGCAGATCACATAATTCATGGTTAATTAATGGCTGGCAAACTGAGGCATCAGTTGTTTAGTCCACATGAAGGGAGGGGATACGTCAGCAGTAATCAATTGGTCCTTTCAGCAGTAATCTATAGGCTCTTGAGCCACTAGGGGAGAATGGATTTATATTGGCAGAGAAAAACAGGTCTCGACTATTGCTTTAACTCCTGCAGTCAGGGTGTATTTATTTATTTTTTTTTGGTATTCTTGCTGCCTGTAGATTAATGTATTCAGATGTAGATTAATGTGTTCAGCTGTTGATTACTGTATTCAGCTTTTGTACTGAAAGGCTCGTGGAGGCTGTATCTTAACTCGGAAGTTTTTCAGTTCTCTCAAAAAGTAATGTAATAAACTAAAAGCAATAATCAAAAGAAAACGTCATCGGATTGAAATGCTTAGCCTGAGCTTAACAAGGGTGGTATTAAAACTTGGATGAATAGAACTTTACTCCTACTCAGATATCCGTTTCAGACTTAATTTGCCCTATCAGGTTCAGACTTTTTATGTACTGTCAGAATTGAACCAAAAGATATCCTGTAGCATTAGCCTCCGCAGAAGCCTTAGACAATGAGCGGAAAAGTAACAGTGACAAGACTTGCAGCTTTAATGTCAGAGGTAGAACAGTTACCTTGAACTACATGTACTAGTGTTTGGTAATGAAGTGTGAAGGTGGAGGATGGAGATCTTGCTTAAAATGGCAAGAGGAAATTGTAATTGAAAGATGAGGTTACTTTGGACACAGTTTAACAGCTACAGGAATACAAAAAGGCAAGGGAGTGAAAGGGGATGATATAAGCAGAGAGAGAGAGAGAGAGAGAGAGATAATGGAGGAGGGAGGAGTCCGCATACTCCAAGGTCAGCACCGTTGGAAACTCCCTCCACCCCTCCCTCCCTCTAACGTTGGGTATTCCCGATGGAGCGTGGAAGGAGGGAGGAAGGTAGGGAGGGGAGGGAGAGGGAGAGATGGAGGGAGGGGGGAGAAGGTCACAGGTAGGAAGGTCGAGAAAGGCCCACGAGGGTTAGAGAGAGCGAGAGAGAGGAGGGAGGGAGGGAGGGAGTGGGAAGATTAGAAGGGAAGGAGGAGGGGAGGGATGAGTTTGGAAATTCCCAAGCCAGTCTGCGTGTGGAATTTTGCCTGTCTGTTCGCCTGCCTGTCCGTCCATCTGACTTTCTATAAGGCTGTCCATCACACACACACACACACACACACACACACACATTTTCCAAACCTGTTTTTCAATCCGTTCTGAACGCCGGCGGTCTGTCTGTCTGTCCGTCTCAAGGCTGATAATGCCGGTTCCCTGTCAGTTTTAGATGTTAATGTTTACTTTTAATATTGGTTACGCTAACATTGTATTTATCGCTTTATTATAAGTTTGTATAATAAACCTTTTACTAAGATGATAACGTTACCTTTGTTTATATAAGTTACACAGTAATTTCTGTGTATTGTATACTGTTGTAGTAGGATATGTTTTATCCATCTTTGTCCCTTAAGTTAATATTTAAATTGCCTAAATACCAATACTTTGTCCAGTTATTTTTTATCCTTACTTTTTAGGTTTCCAGTCTCCTTTACTTTCTTATAACCTTGAGTCGGTTAATACCACCACTCTTCGTTGTAAATAATTCCGTTGACATCGGTAAATCTCTCTCTCTCTCTCTCATTAACCGGAATTATGTTTTTTATGAGTAAGCAGATTCACTCGAAAGATGAAAGCCGGCGGGACGTCAGGCAGACAGACAAGGAAGCCTAGTTAGCCCTCCTCCCTCCCGTAAAAAAAAAGAAAAAAAAAAGAAAAAGAATAAAATGACTGACGTTAGGCTATTTAGAGGGGCGAAATGGGTAGACGCATCAGAAAGGTAGTTTATTAGGGTAGATTGAAGTGCTAATGGAGGGCTTTAGCAGTAGTAAAAGACCAAGAATGAGGCTGAGAATTTTGACAGTTATGAGGCTTTGGGTGAATTATGGGGATTATAAAACTATAATGCTTTGAGAGGAAGGAATGCTGAAATGTGAAGAAGGTAAAAGGGTGGTGAGGAGGAAGAAAGTGTGATGACTAAGGAAGGAGAATTAAATGAAAAGACGGTTGATAAAGAAAAAAATCTGACTACAAGGACAGGAAGAAAACTATTATGAGGTTAAGGAGTGTAAAGCTTGAGAAAAGCACTGGTCATGGAAAAGACTAAAAGGGCAAGAAACTTATCGATTATTCAAAAGCGAACGTGACAAGAGAAACTGTAGTGACGAATAAAAAAAAAATAACTACAGCACTTGCAAGAAGAAAATGTCAAGTAAAAAGCACGGTAGCACTTGAAGAAAATGTATAATGAAATCCACAACAACCCTTTAAAGGAAGAAAATGTGGCCAGAACACGACAGTAACAACATGTAGAATAATTGTACCGGTAATGACACAAAATAGCGGTCTAAACCACAGTGTACAGTAATGCGGCAGATGTACTCACCCGGTATGTTGGAGTCTGCGCAGTACTGATCGACTAAGTGTAGAAAAACGTACATGAGGCGGCCCAGCTGTGGAGGAGAGAGAGGGATGTTAGGCTTGGGATCCGTTAAGCGGCCGGTTAAAGTGTCGGTATTAAAATAGGCTTTTGAATAAGGTCCTTTTTAAGAACTACCGTATCAAATGGGTTTTTAGAATTTAACTGATTGGGCTTTGAACGACGGGCTTTAGAGTTACCGTATCAAACGTGGTTTTAGAAAATACTGATTGGGCTTTGAATGGTGGGCTTTAAAAGTACCATATAAGTTTAATTTATTTTTAAGAATAACTGATTGGGTCTTTTAAGTATCTATAGGCAGCGTTACTGAAATAGGTATCGGAAATACTGATGTTAAGTAGATATCACAATTCATTAGGTTTTTGAACTGCAGACATAAGTACTGAAACAGGCCTTAGAAAACAGATTAACATCAGAATTAATGATGAGACTTTTGAAGTGTTAATTGGACTGCTGAAATCTGAACTGGACTTGTGAACTATTGATAGAAATACTGACCATTTGACTAGGTATTTGAAGTACTACTGTAGTTATGGAATTATATAAGTGTGAGACAGTTGAACTATTAACAAGAACTTCTTCAATTTTCAAGCCATTAAGATGTTGATTTGGCTTTGAAACTAAGGAGTAAACTTGATATTGTTGACTTTGCAATTGAAAGTGTTGGCTGTGCTTTTAAATTGTTGGCAAGGCTTTTAAATGGTTGACCAGGCTATTAACGTGATGAGTATGCTTTAAGTTGTTGACTATCCTTTTAAACTTTTGGTTGGTTTTAGACTTGGGTTATTTTTAGGTGCTGACTGTGCTGTTACACTGCTAAGTAGATGCTTAACCTGTTGACTAGGAATTTAAACTGCGTGTGCCTGGACTTAGCAGTGCTTGCTGTTATCAAGCGTGTAGACAGTGATTAATACAGTAAGCATATTTTGACAACTTTTTATGTGTGATTGGCATTTTATCCCAATAATTTGTAAGCATTTTTAAGCCAACTAGCTATATCTTTTTTCACTCATTCTGATTCATTGTCAGTAAGAGATGTTGAATCTGACAGTTTTCAAGCTTGCAACCTGTTCATGTATCATGGCAACTCGAATTCTTCTCGCTCCTTCTGGCACCTTGCCAAAAATCTTTCTAACAACTTTACCTCATCATCCTTCCCTCCTCTTTTCTACTCTGATGGTTCTGTAGCTGTTTCTTCTACTGATAAAGCAGATCTCTTCGCACAGACTTTCTCCTCCAATTCCACCTTAGACGATTCCGGTGCTGTTCCTCCATCACTTCCCCCCTCTGACTTCCTCATGGCTGACATTAAAATTTCTTCAGTTGATGTATTTTCTGCCATTACTGGCCTCAGTACTAACAAGGCATATGGGCCTGATGGAGTCCCTCCTGTTGTTCTCAAAAACTGTGCTTCTGTGCTTACACCCTGCCTAGGCAAACTATTTCGCCTTTGTCTGTCAACTTGTACCTTTCCTTCTTGCTGGAAGTTTGCTCTCATTCAGCCAGTCCCAAAGAAGGGTGACCACTCCCAACCCTCCAACTATCGTCCAATTGCTTTAACGTCCTGTATTTCAAAAGTTTTCGAGTCAATTCTTAATAAAAAAATTTTAAGGCATCTTTCCTATCACAACCTTCTTTCCGATCGTCAGTATGGGTTCCGTCAGGGACGCTCCACTGGCGATCTTCTCACCTACCTTTCAGACTCCTGGTCATCCTCCTTTCGGGACTTTGGCGAAAGCTTTGCCATTGCACTTGACATCTCAAAGGCTTTCGATCGAGTCTGGCATAAATCTTTAATTTCCAAACTGCCCTCCTACGGTTTCTATCCTTCTATCTGTGCCTTCATCGCTAGCTTCCTTTCTGGTCGTTCTATAGCCGCTGTCGTAGACGGCCATCGTTCTTCTCCTAGATCTATCAACAGTGGTGTTCCTCAGGGCTCTGTCCTATCACCAACTCTCTTCCTTTTATTCATCAATGATCTTCTAAGCTGTACATCTAACCCTATCCACTCATACGCTGATGACTCCACCCTTCATCTTTCCATTCGGTTCCCGCAACGCCCATCTCAACAGTTACTTCAAGAAACAAGGGATGAGGCTATGGCACACCTAATGTCTGACTTGGCTCATGTCTCTGACTGGGGTAAAAATAATATGGTTGTCTTTAATGCATCTAAGACTCAGTTCTTACACCTATCAACCCGACAAAATCTTCCACAGGTATACCCACTAATGTTTAATAATATTCAGATTAATCCTGCATCATCCTTGAACATGCTTGGGGTTTCATTTACTCGGGACTTATCTTGGAAAGATCATATTACATCTCTTGTAAAATCTGCTTCCAAGAGATTGGGTGTGCTAAGCCGACTCCGCTCTTTCTTTACCCCTGCACAATTGTTGACTCTATACAGGGGTTTGATCCGCCCCTGTGTGGAGTACAACTCTCATGTGTGGGGAGGCTCCCCACATACAGCTCTTCTCAATAGGGTGGAGTCAAAGGCTTTTCGTCTCATTAACTCTCCTCCTCTTACTGACTCCCTTCAACCTCTGTCTCTTCGCCGCACTGTTGCATCTTTATCTCTTTTCTATCGCTACTTTAATGGTCACTGCTCCTCTGAACTGTCTGCTTGCATTCCTCCACCTCTACGACGGGCGCGTAGCACCCGTCTGGCAGCAAACTCTCATCCCTTTTCTGTCCAACTCTCTAATGCAAGAGTTAACCGTTACTCCCAGTCTTTCATTTATGCAACAGGTCAGCTCTGGAACTGTCTCCCTCTGTCTGTATTTCCTCCTGCCTATGATCTCCAGTCTTTCAAACGTAGTGTGTCCAGGCATCTCAAAATGATCGGATCTTGAATTTGGCTCTCTATTGTATTTTGTTTTTCTCTTGGAGGGAACTGTTACTGCGGGCTCATGGCCTTTGGTTCCTTCTTCCTCGCATAAAAAAAAAAAAAAAAAAAAAAAAAATGTGGATCATTTTAAAAGATGTCTTGAAGTATTACCAAGCAAATTAGCTCCTGCAGAACATAAGCAACATTGGATGAATTATGGCAATATTTAAGATATTAATTGTCATTTAAAACAGATTTTACTCGTAGTTAAATCGACAACCACAGCATCATGCTACCGTATTGGATTGACTCGCTCCAGAGCGATTGATACCTGACAATTTTACAACTTCGGAGCTCTTCAATCTGTTTACTTTGGTTTTGCTTACCTTTTCCTGCCGGGTGAGGAGCTCCCAGATTGGTATAGCTGCTCCCGATGCGGCAGCCACCATTGCCACCATAACCATATACCTCAGGGCCATCATCTTGCTTGACGGGGTGCAAGGCGGAGGTCAAGGAGAGTTGGAGATTGAAGTCACGTAGAGTTGGGGGATGAGTGTGATATTACGTTGAGTAGAGTTGGGGGATGAGTTTGATGTTACTTTGAGTTTGAGGTTGAAGTTAGGTAGCCTGAGGCCTGAGATCAGAGTCACGTCGAGTTGGAGGCTGGGGTTAAGGAGAGTTTGCGGTGTGAAGTAGTTTTGAGGTTGAGGTCACGGAACGTTGGAGGTTGAAGTGACGTGGAGTTCAGGTGTGGTGGCGATGATGATGATGTCACGGAGAGTTAGCGTGACTGAAGATGAGCCGGGATGCACCTCACACACCGGAAATGCGATTGAGTGAGTGTTGCGTTGCAGGAGACTTGGTAAATGGAGCGGGTAACGGAGCGATGCGTCGCTCTCCTCAGGCTCGTAGCGCGAAACTGTGTCTAGGAATCCGCATCGGCGCCTTTTTATACCTTCTCACCCACGGACAGCTCGGTGGTGCCACGTCCTCTGCGGCCTTGTGTAAATAACTAAAAAACTCATCATATAATTTTAAAATATCGGAATGCACATGTTTTCCATAATAAGTAAATGGTATGTGTGTTTCAAAGAAGAGGGTATGTATCCCGTGGGTATATTTGGTTTCTGGAGATCTTTGAGATTTGGCTTCTCGTGTGGGTTTGGAGGAAGGTGGGCTGGAAGGGAGGTGTGAGGTACTAATGAGGTGAGGAGGATGCGTAGAGTGAGGAGGAGGAGTAGGAGGATGCGTAGTGGGGAGGAGGAAGAGGAAAGATGGGAAAGTGATGAGTTTGCCCTGTTATAATGTTTTTTTTTTTTTTCTTGGAGGGAACAATATGCAGGTTCCTGGACTTTGTTTCCTTCTTCCTTGCATTGAAAAAAAAAAAAAAGTTGTATGGCTGATTAGTGAGAATGCAATTGAAGGATAACGATAAGTATTGGAGTGAAGGTTTGTACATGAGTGAGATAAAGGGCTGTAACATGCATAGAAGGCTTCGTTGCACCTGTTCCCTAGTGATTTATTCTGTTCCATGGAGAGTGAGAAAAGAGGTCGGGATGGTGGTGGTGGTGGTGGTGGTGGTGGTGGTGATGATGATGATGATGATGATGATGATGATGATGACAGCCGGATTAGAGTTGGCGAAAATTTAGGTTACCCCTCAGATTTGACAGTCACCGTGAAACCCATGATGAGAATAAAGCGCATCCGACTTTTTACCCTCCTGTTGAATGCACTTTGTTGGTGGAATGCTGGCTAAGCACATCTTATGCGCTCCTTAGATATCAGTCAGATTTTGGAGACGAGAGAGAGAGGGGGTGGGTGGGTTGGTAAGAATGGGGGATGAGGGAACTGAGGAAAGTGAGGGATAAAGGGTCATTGAGGGAATATGGAGAGAGAGAGAGAGAGAGAGAGAGAGAGAGAGAGAGAGAGAATGTATGAGGAAAGAGAGAGAGAGAGAGAATGTATGAGGAAAGAGAGAGAGAGAGAGCATGAGGAGAGCAGGCAGGCAGACACACGAACACATACCAAAGGGTCGGCAGAGTGGCGCCTAGGTTTTTCCTCCGCTTTCTCTCTCTCTCTCTCTCTTATTGCTTCTTTCCCGTCCCTACCATCGTTCTCCTTCCGTTGTCACTTTCCTCCATTCAACCCTTCCTCCTTCCTGTAGCCCTTTCCTTTTTTCCTTGCACGATATCTCGTAGCCAGTACCCGGAAATACGTCATTTCCGTACCAACAGCAACACTATCTACATTATCATCATCATTATCTTCACCATCATCATGGTAGTCGTCTCTCCTTATCACAGTATTATTATCAAAACAGTCATGGTATACAAAGCATATCTATATCTTCTGATCTTTAAAAGTGCTACGTCCTCGACAAGAACCACCACAACCACTTCATCTACTACTAATACTACCCCAACCACCACACCCACACCCACCTCCACTAGTCAACCACTGCCACAACCATCCCAACCGCCTCAGCCACAACCACAACTACTCAACCATCACTGCCATACCTACCACAACCACATTACCTTAGCTACCACAAGTACTAAGTCCAAAATTCCACAACTCAGCCCCGTATCCGCTCTTACTAAAACAACCGCCAATTTTCCCGCCCCTCCAGACGAAGCTGCCAGGGACCTGTTCTCTGTATGACGTCATGATGAGCATTTTCTGAGAATATTGTGAAGGGAGGAAGTCAAGGAGAGAGGAGGGGAGAAAGGTAGGGAGGGGTGGAGGGAGAGAAAGGACGGTGGCGAGAGAGAGAGAGAGAGAGAGAGAGAGAGAGAGAGAGAGAGGTAAGGAGAGAAGGATGGAGAAAGAAACTGGTGAGAGAGAGAGAGAGAGACAGAGCAGGGAGGAGGAATAGAAAGGGAAGAGAAAGATGGAGAAAGAAGCTGGTGAGAGAGAGAGAGAGAGAGAGAGAGAGAGAGAGAGAGAGAGAGAGAGAGAGAGTACATGGAGGGCAGAGGGGGAAGGACGGGGGACGGGGGAACATGGCAGTGGGAGAGCCGGGGTTTTCCAAAGGGGGGGAGGGGGAGGGGGAATAGAAGATGCAGATGGGAGGGTATGAGGAAGGGGGAGGTATTGTGAGGGAGGGAGGAGCGTAGTGCATGCAGGGGGAGGGAGGGGGAAGGAGTATGAGGGAGCATGAGAGAGGGGGTATGAGCGATAGTTGTTAAAAATGAGAGGATATAGGGAGGGCAGAGGTTGCAGTGGGGGGTATAATCAACTGATTTCATCTGACAACTGGTCCACTTCAGCAACTGGAATATAAAGTCGTGGTTGTTTGAAGTTTGGTGAGCCTTATGAGTCTCCTTAGTTACTAGTCAGATCAGCCCTCCATTTTGACCACGCTTGGCCATCAACTGAGCTGAAAGGGATAAGGGGTATTTGTTAGAGAAGAGCAAACGCGCTGTAGTAAATGCAGAGGGAGGGTGGGGATATCGGAGTGGGGCAAGATGATGATGATGATGATGATAAGAAAGAGGAAGAGGGGAAGGGTGAGGGAGGGCCGGAGGAGGAGTAGGAGTATATGGAAGAGGAAGAGGGGCGGTGGAGTAGGAGGAGGGGAGGGGGAAGAGGAGGGGGAAGGGTTGGTGGGATGGTAGTAGCGGTAGTGGTTGGAGAGGACGACACTATGACTTGTACTCCCAGAATGTTTGAGAGTTTTAGGTAAAAGAACGCGGCCTTGGCATATTTGTGTCTAGTTATGGCATACACGTGGTGCTGGTATAGGGTACGGGTGTGCTTGATCACAGTGGGGGTAGATACATGTGGTACAGGTAGAGGGTATTGTGTGTGTTTGATCTCAGTGGGGTAGGGTATAGTGTGTTTTTCGTTAACCAGACAAAGTATCTCTAATCCGTTTCAGCCCGTCTGATATCTGAGTGCAGCTAGATTGGAAGGTTGATTTGACCGGTGACCAAGGAGATTCATTCCTCTTTTTATTCTGTGAATATCCAATACATCCCTAACCCCTTTAAGATCGGTTAAAATATGAGTGTAGTCAGATTGAAGGACAAGTTTGATTAGTGACCAAGGAGACTTATTCCTGTTATTCTGTAAATACCCAACACAGATACGTTACTCCTTTCAGCTCGGTTTGTGTCCGAGTGTAGGCAGAGATTCATTCCTCCCTCATATCTAAGGCTCATGGAATTTCATATAACCATCTAGTATGAGTGGCCTAGTTCCATCAGGTGAAAACAAATCCGTAGTGTTAAGTAGGGTGGGTTTAAGGTTCGGCCTGTGTATGATGCTGATTTTGTATTCTGTCAACTCCCTCACTCCTAAGCTGAACAAACACGTCTACTGATAGTTAGAATGAAAAGGAAAATACAGTACGTCTTCTTGCTGAAAGGATCATCCGTTTTGCTGGAACAGGTTTTACTAAGCTGGAAAAAAAAAAAAAGCCATAAAAATGGCAGGGTCGTTAATCGCTGCTAAATGTTTGAAATAAACTCTTAAAAACGTACTTAGTACACACGTGTCGACTGAGTGTGGTGTTTAGGGTTGAGGGTGACTTTGCTTCTGTCCTTTCATGTCACTAACACAGTACTCGACCTTGACACGTGGAGGGTTAGTGGTGGTAGTGTTAGTTCTAGTATTAGTGTTAGTGTTAGTTTATCGTTATGTAAGGGTAAGTAGTGTTTAGGGCTGAGGGTGACATTGATTCTCTCCTTTCATGTCACTTACACAGTACTCGACCTTGAAGAGACACGTGGAGGGTAGTGGTGGTAGTGTTAGTGTTAGTTTATCGTTATGTAAGGGTAAATAGTATTTAGGGCTGAGGGTAACTTTGCTCCTTTCATGTCACTAACATAGTACTCGGCCTTGGAGAGACACGTGGAGGGTTAGTGATGGTTGTGTTAGTTGTTACTAGGTCGTCTACACCATAGTTTGGAGGCCTGTATTTCTCTCTCTCTCTCTCTCTCTCTCTCTCTCTCTCTCTTTCCCCATCTTGGAGCCATTCATTTATTTCTTCACTAATTCACTTCAGACTTGGCACAGCTATACCTTGGGTTAGTACTCCCAGACACCCTTTCTTTTTTTCATTCTTTCTCTTTATATTTTTGTCTTCCAGTGGGTTTTATGGGGTCAGGGGCTGTCATATGAATACACAAAAACTTTGGGGATCCTCATGTCGTGTATGTTGATTCATCACCATGGTAGTTTGCACAGAAGGATATCAGTGTGTTGGCAGTCATGTTCACGTGTGTTGGTGTTGTTTAGGGTTCAGGGTGACTGATTTTATGCTTCCATGTCACTGTCAAGGTAAACGGCCTTGAAGAAACACGTGGAGGGTTTGTGGCGTTAGTGTTAGGGTTAGTTTTAGTGTTAGTCGTGTTAGATTGTGTTAGTGGTGTGTAAGGTACTAAACACACGTAGAGGATCAGTGGTGTTATTAGGGTTAGTTTTAGTGTTAGCCTTGTGTTAATGGTGTGTAGGGCTTGGGTGACTAACCCTTCCACGTCACGAACGCAGTACTGGATCTAGAAAACAGATTTGATAAGTTAGGAGTGTTGTTTGGCAAGTTAGTGTCCTGTTGTTTGATCGTAAGAAAGATGGGGGTGTTAGGGATATTTGTTAGGTTAGAGTAAATGTAGTATTGTTAAGTCAATAAGAGTGATGAGGGTTGAGCTAGGGAAAGGTGTTAGGGATTAGGCACTCCTTGTTAGGTCGCTAAGAAAGATGAGTGTTAGGGAAATGAGTTAGAGATCTTTGTGTCACTGAGTAAGAAAGATTAGTATGTTAGGTAAAAAGGGAAAGAAGTTAGGGATCTTTGTGTCACTGAGTAAGAAGGATGAGGGTGTTAGGGAAAGGAGTTATGGATCTTCATATCACAGAGTAGGAAAGGTAAACAGTGTTAGGAAAATGAGTTATGGATCTTTGAAACTGTGTCCCTGAGTAAGAAAGTTGAGGGTGTTGGGGAAGGGAATTACGGAAGTTTGTCAGGTTAGAGCAGATGCACAATTGTTACGTCATTGTGGATGTAGGAAATGCCACTTTGCATATACCACTTGTTATACTCCACCTTCCGTGTTGCCCCACTCGTCACGTGCAATTTTTAGTGTTGAGGCAGTGAATGATGTAGATAGATACTTATTTATATGCCTGTGTGTATAACCTCGTGCACAACCATTCATCGATTCTCTCCCTCCCCCTCGCGCGCGCGCACACACACACACGCACACACACACATTCGCGAGGAATGTGGAAAAAGGTCAGTGAAGGGCAAGAATTACCCTGTCTGCCACTACTGGGTTTCCCGCTGGGCTACTGAGGAGTGGGGGGGGGAAGGAAGCTGAGTAGAAGGAATGAAGAAACTAGGAAGGATGAAAGGACAGAGATACATAGATAGAGATGGGGAAGAGATGCTAAGGTGAGTGGGAGGAATGAAAAAACCGGATGAGGAAAGGACAGAGAGAGAGAGAGAGTGGGGGGTTAGAGGTCGTGACAGGGGGGCAGGGGTGACGTCACTCCCTGTGCCAGAAGGGGTTCCCAGTACTTAATTTTGGGGGGAGGGGGGCAGAGTGGGTGAAGGAGGCGTAGGCGACCAGTCTGTCTACCCTGAGTCGAAGTATGTGATCAGTAAATTCCAGCACCCCTCGGACTTTCCACCTTTTGCATTCATTTTCCCTCGGTACTACGGCTTTGCATCGTTTTCACAGCACATCTTCGTGATTAGCGTCATATGGTAGTGGTTATCGCATGTTACAGCTGAACATTCATGAGGGATGTCAATTTTATGCCTAGCCTATACCGTACTTGAACATAGCTTGGCCCAGATTTTCCTTTTTTTTTTTTTTTTTTTTTTTTTTTTTTTTTAAATAGCATATTTCACATACTTCACAGGCAGAATGACAATACGGTCCTGCAGCCTTTCCACGACACTTCTTCGTGATTAGCGTTAGATTCTAATGTTAATTATCAAAACTCAGCTTTCAAGATGGAGGGGTGGCAATTTTAAGCCAAGTTAGAGTGAAAAGAATGTAGTAATAATGTAATAGTAAAGTAATGCTCAGTGAACCTGACAATTTTTAGGTCTTCAGATTGGGAGAAAAAGGATGGATGATAGAAAGATGTTTAGATAAATATTCTTTATATCAGCAGAATATTCCTTATATCTGCAGACGATTTTATTCAGCCTCAGCGATGCTACTGTGTGTGTGTGTGTGTGTGTGTGTGTGTGTGTGTGTGTGTGTGTGTGTGTGTGTGTGTGTTTGTTTCGCTCTCCTTCGCTGAGTCGAATCGCTTGGAAAAAACAAGAAGAAAGTAGATGGGGGAGGAAAGGAGGAAATAATTTTAAGATACTGAATTTTATCGGATTACGGATTGAGAGAGAGAGAGAGAGAGCGCTAGCGTGAGGGCAAGGGGTAGAGGTCGTGACAGAGGGGGCAGAATGACGTCACTCCTTAGACCAGAAGGGAGAGAAGAGGGAGTGGAATGGAAATTAGAATTAAGAGAGAGAGAGAGAGAGAATAGGTTGGGGAAGGACGGAGAGAAGGATGGGGAAGGATAGAGGGAAGGTAAATAGAAAGAGAGAAAGATAGTAAGGGTGAAGGATGGAGAGAAGAAAAGGTAGGGAGGAGGAAAGGGAAGGTAGAAGGACGTAGAGAGATGAGGGAGGGAGGGAGTATGGTAGACATTTATGGTGAGAGAATGACGTCATGTTCCCTCACTTCATGATCTCATTCATTTCTCACGCTCCCTCCCTCCCTCCCTTCCCCCCCCATTCCCCTCTGACCTACCGTTTGTTCCTCTTGTGCTTCTAGTCCTTCCCCATTCTCTCTCTCTCTCTCTCTCTCTCTCTCTCTCTCTCTCTCTCTCTCTCTCCCCCTCCCTCCCTCCCTCCCTCCCCACACACAAAATTACACCGTGAAGATTTTTTCTTTCACTTCTCGTGTGTGTGTGTGTGTGTGTGTGTGTGTGTGTGTGTGTGTGTGTGTGTGTGTGTGTGGAAGAGGGAGGGGGAGACCGAGGATGAGATGGAGGGATGGGGTGGAGAGGTATATGAGAGAGGGGGGTGTGAGTTGGGAGCAGGGCAGTGAAATGGCGGGGGACAGGGCGACTTGGAGGCGATTTGTTTGTGGCCACCCCAAACGGGATTGAGGCGTCTGGCAGTAGAGTAGAGAGTAGAGTTAACAGAGTACAGTGATTGTGTGTGTGTGTGTGTGTGTGTGTGTGTGTGTGTGTGACATTGAACGTGGAAATGTAGGCTATGTGAGAGTGCTAGAAATCGAGTGAGAAAATACGTGTGGGGGTGTGCGTACAAGAGAAATCCGTGTGTGTGTGTGTGTGTGTGTGTGTGTGTGTGTGTGTGTGTAGATAAACAAGTGCAAATTCTGTGGGGTTTCGTGTGTGTGTGTGTGTGTGTGTGTGTGTGTGTGTGTGTGTGTGTACCTCCTCCCCTCCGGCTGCCACACTTAACTTTCCTTCCCGGATCTTCTCTCCTTCCCTCCCTCTCCTCCTCCCTCCCGTGCTCTGGATAATGCGAGAGAGGAGGAACAGATGGAGGCACTGGAAGGTTGAGAGGGTAGGAAAGAGAAGGGAAGCAATATTGGTAGGTAGGTAAGGAGGTATGTATGTATGTCGGTAGGTAGTTAGGAAAAGAAATATGATCGGTAAGTAGGTAGGAAGATGTGGTAATGAAATTGGTACGGTAAGTAGGTGGTTAGAATCTGGTAATTGGTAGGTAGGTAGGAATAGAACGGTAGGTAGGTAGGTAGACAGGTAGATGAGAAGTGATAGATAGTAAGACCTACTGTTATATATTATGTTTTATTTATTTGTATTTTATTTTGGGCTAGTTGATGCAGTGCTTGCGTGAGTGGATTAGGACTCTTTAACCTTGTAGGGCTCGCAAGGTTTTTCATCCAAGGGGTGGTTGGGGACATTATTGCTCACATAACGCACTCAGGGTAGAGCGAGGCTGGTCATCCATACTTTGAATGTCGATAACCTATGGACATAGGTGGATGGAAGAAAAAAAGGAAGGAAGATGAATTGATTGAATGTGAAAACAAAATGAAGAGACTCGAGGAAGATGGATGGATGGAAGACTAAGAAAATGAAGAAATGTTAAGGAATTTCAACCAAGCGTCAGATAGTGAGCTAGAAAATGAGAGAGAGAGAGAGAGAGAGAGAGAGAGAGAGAGAGAGAGTGTACAACCGTGAGTGAGGCAGGGTCCATCCGGGAGTGACGTCACAGAAGGAAGGCACGGGTTGAGAACTGTCATTACTTGTCTGCCCTACCCTGTCCTTACCTCCTCCCCCCCTCCATCTCTCTCTCTCTCTCTCTCTCTCTCTCTCTCTTTCCTCACATACTTATTTTTTCTTTTATTGTACCCTTCCTCATATGCCCAGTTTTTCCTCTTTCCCCTCCTCCTCCTCCTCATAATCATCATTAAAAGCCAGAAAAATGAACAAAGTTGGAAGACAAGAAAACTAGGGAAGAGAGAGAGAGAGAGAATGTAGGTAGGTATTTTGCAATGATGTCACCCTTGCAAATAGAGCTGATGTCAGTACGCATTGCAGTACTGTTATTTTCACTACCATTCCCCACCCTCCTCGTTTGGACCTATTATCTGTTCATTCTAACTTGGCCTAAAATTGCCATCTGTCCTTCTTCCCTCATACCTCCACCACTCTTCGTTTGGAGACGTAATCTTTCAGTTTAGTGTGACTGTCTCGTCGTTTTGTTACTAGAATATGGTGCTAGTTACAAAGAAGTGTAATTGTCATATTTTGCCGTAAGGCAGCTCTTCGCTTTAACTTGGCCTGAAAAATCGCCATCTCATTTTGCATGCAGAGCTGTAACAAGAAATTACCGCTAGAATATGATGCTAGTCATGAACAAGTGCTGTGGAAAGGATGTACTGTGGTACCATATTATTACATTCTGCCTTAAGGTAGGGGAAATAACTACCGGTAACTGCACGAGGACGATCTTCTTTGTCATGGTAGGGTAAACAAGCATCTTTATTTCCCAGCGTTCCCGGCTACAGTCTAAAACGTTTGAGGAACAGGAACCTAAACTCGTATTATCTACTTGTCCGTGTGTGTGTGTGTGTGTGTGTGTGTGTGTGTGTGTGTGTGTGTGTGTGTGTGTGTGTGCATCAGTATCCTTCTTTCATCTTACAAGTAGGCGAGGAGAGGAGTCTGTTCAGGGAATATCATCCACCACTGTACAGTCCGGCAGTTCCTCGCTCGGTCATATCAGTGCCACCACTTGAAGGCGTCCCTCCCCATCACCAGGGGGTTTGGGTAAAAATAGATCATGACGTCGTGTTAAGCCGGAGCTGGATAATGAAGGGGTGGCTCTGTGCTCTACCATCAACTCCCCCCCCTTTAACCCCCTAGCCCTAACCTTCTACCCATCTTCATTTCCCCCTCTAAACCTTCCTGTTCCCACCCTATGCCCCTCATCAAACCCCTCTTTAACCTCCTTGCCATAGTCTCAAATCCTCTTTAACCACCTACCACTTAGCTTTACCCCCCCCCATCACTCCTCTTTAACCTCCTCTATCTCAAGCCGTCTACACCTCTCACCCCCCATCACTGTTCCCCCTCCTCTTTTCATTTACCCCATATCCCTGGCCCTCATCCTTACCCCTATACCTGGCCCTCATCCTTACCCCTATACCTAGCCCTCATCCTTGCCCCTGTCCCTAGCCCTCATCCTTGCCCCTATCCCTAGCCCCCATCGCTACTGCCTACTCTTCCTCCCCAGCACTTTCCATTCCCCCCGATTCATAACGTTATCCATATCCCGTAACCCGTAATCTCGTCGGTTAAGAAGGCTCCCTACCATCTGTTCCTTAGCGATTTGTTTTTTAATATGTCTTGTTAATATTCTTTTGGACGTTGTCTGTGCGGAGTATTGCGATATTGGAAAGATTTTTGTATCACAGAAGAGGACAGTAAGGCGCAGTAAACAAAATAAATTGCTCAGGAAAAAGTGACGAGAAAAAGGACCCCAGTCTTCACATCCTGCTTCCTCCTGTGGCAGATGGATGGTAGGGACAGGTGAAGAGGGGAGCCTTCATTAACCCCTTGACGACGAAGGAATCAATAATTTTTTTCACCTTGACCAGGATTTTTGTCTTTTCCTTAGTTCACATGGCTCACTGACAGAGTAATACGATGGCTGTACGTTTTTGCCGTAGAACTACCTCATGACTAGCTTCGTGTTCTGTTGTTAATCAGGTGCCGCAACAGAGCATTCAAGATGGAGATAGAGAGAAAAAATATGCTTAATGATACCTTACCATAAATGCACAATGCTAACGTCCCCCCTCCCCCCAGGTAACGAAGGGAGATGAGGGAGTTGTTATACAAAGAATGCTAAAGGAAGAGAGTAACAAGGCGAAGAGTGGGTAAAGCAGAGGGAAGAATGATCAAAGCAAAGGGAAGAATGAACCATGCAAGGAGTAGTGTAGGTGAAGCAAAGGAAAGTATGAGTCTGGAAGGGAAAGAATGAGTGAAGAAGGAGGGAGCCAAGGGAATGGATGAGTGAGGAAATATGAAAACAAGAGGAATGGAAGGTGGTGAGAGATGATAGAGGAAGATGACAAGAAAGGGAAGCAGGAGAGGTGTAAGAGAGAGAGAGAGAGAGAGAGAGGGAGAGAATGTGTGAGAGAGGGTATAATGTCGTGGGAATAAGAGTCGTTACTTAGTAGGGGTAAAAATACTAAGATCCTATTGTCAAGGCCACCCCTCTCTGCATGTGGCGTAGGCTAGTAGATATAAATCGATAGGTAAATGAATGGATAGATAAGGACAGCTGAGATATAGTTAGGTATATAGAGGGATAGGGACAGTTGACATAGAAAAAGATAAGTTGGTAGGTGATGGATAGGGGCAGTTTAGATAGATAAGTGGGTAGATAGATAGATAGGTAAAGTTGATAGATAATAGTTAAGTTGGTAAATAGATGGATAAGGATACTTGGGATTTATGGGTAAGCAGGTAGAAGGATGGTTTATAAATTCTTGACTGTTCTGCCCTACTATTATTAGACGATTTTATTTAGCTTGGTTTTGTATCACGTATGTATATCTGTTTATCTGTCTAAGGTACATAATTATTTTGAAGTAGAGTGGTCATGTATAGCTTTCATTTGTATTGATCGAAGGAGGGTAGATACGAACTGGAAGGGTTATAGTATTCGTTAACTCCTTCACTACGAGGGTTCCTCATAAGTTGAACAAAATCGTCTGGCGGTAGTGTTACACAAAAGACGTCGTAACGAAGGGGTTAGGGAAGATGGTTTAATTTGACTCCGGATACGTCCAGGCGATTTTTCTCAGCCCAGCGGAAAACGTCAATCCGATATGAAAATACGTCGTGGGGTGGAGGGGGTTGTCAGGCAACTCTAGATGCGACTTTTTTTTTTTTTTTTTTTTTTTTTTCCCGCTTCCTGTGTTTCTTATCCTGTCTATCCCTAGGATCTTCTTCCCTCCCTCCCTCCCTCTGTCCTTAATTCTCTCCATCCCACCATTCCCTCCTGCCCCAGTCTCCCACTTTCCTTCCATTCCGTCTTTCTCTTGTTTGTCAGGTTGATTCTTCCAAACCTTCATTCATTGCATTCCCTCTGTCTTTTTCTTCCTATTCATTCCTTGATTTACTTATTCCTTCTTTCCGTCGTCGTTACTTCTATCCCTCCGTCCTTCTCTCTTCCCCTTCTCTCTCCTGCCTCCATTGCGTTCACTCACTTCCTACTTCTCTCCCTTATTCCTCTTCTTTCTTTCAGTCCCCTCCTCCTTCCCCTCCAGACATCCCTCCTGCAACCCTTTCCTTAACCATCATGCCCACCTCCCTCCCCCCCTTTTTTTTTCATTCTTGCCACTGCCAGACGATTTTTTTCCACGAACGGAAGACATCTTAGAAACCCAAGAGTTATGTTGTCTCCATTTACCAATTAACGACGTCTTTTTTTATTTGTGACTTATTTATTTTTTGACTCAGATCTTTTGTAGTTTGTAACTTAGACCGCCTCCTCCTGAAGGCGTCCCTCCCTTCCTCCCTCCCTTTAACTATTTCTTGTCTACCTCCCATCATTGTACCTACCCCTCTGTAACTTTTCTGCTCCCCTCCATTGTATTTTCTTCCATTTTTTGTCCACCCTTCTCTCTTTTCTTCCTTTTGCTTCCCTTGTTCCTTCCACTTCTCCGTTGTTTCTCTTCCTTTACACCTTCCTTCACGCCCTCCCTCCTTCCCTCCACTCCTTTTTCCTCTCCTTATCTCCCCTCTTCACTGTCTCATTAACTTTCCCCCTGACCTTCCCCTCCCTTTCTCCAGATAGTCTCCCTTGTGTCTCTCCCTTCCTTCTCCTTGGTCCTTCATTTCCGCCCATCCTCTCTCCTCATCTTCCTCTCCTCTTCACATGCATCCCCTCCAACTCCCTAAATTATCTCCTCCGTCTCTTCCCTCTCTCCCTTATGTTCCCACACTCGTCCATTTTTTCCTTTCCTTCTCCCATCGTCACTGTCTTCACGTTTCTTTTACATTACTACCCCTCCGTCTCCCCAGATTCTCTCTCTCTCTCTCTCTCTCTCTCTCTCTCTCTCCCCCGTTCTTGTTCTTCATCTTCCTCACCGTCTCTCCAACTCTCATTAATCGTACCTCTCTGTGTCTCTAATATATTTACCTGTCTCCCCCTCCTCTCCCTCCTCCCCCTTCCCTTCCTTTTCTTTTTTTCCTTCATCTCCGTCTCCACATTACCTCTGTCCCCCCAATCCTTCTCTCCACCTCTCCTGGTTATCTCCCCTCTTCCTTTTCTCTCCGTTCTCCCCTTTCCTTCCTGAGTAGTCTCTCTTCCGCTCCGTCTCTCCACATTACCTCTTTCACCCCTAATTCTTCTCTCCGTCTCTCCATATAACCTCTCTTCCACCCCTAATCCTTCCCTCTGCCTCTCCAGATTATCTCCCTCTCCCTCCGTCCCTCCGGCCGAGGAATGCCGCGCTGCCCTACACAGATCTCCAAAGTTTGTAAACATTAGTCCGAATCCCTGACTCACACTTCTTGGCCCGTATTCATGTAGGGCAGAGAGGCTTCCTGGCACCTCTTCTTTTGCGATTTTATTATTGGTATGGCTGGTTAATATCCTTCTGTACGTTGTTTATGCAGAGTAGGACGATATTCTTTGTTGTTATTATTATTATTATTATTATTTCTTTAGTTTCCCGACCAGTTTGTTCAACCGACATTTTTTGAGTTGGATGACTTAGATATACCTAACCTAAATAAATCCCTGCAGAACGAGAAGCCTTTCCTGCCTTCAATAAAATCTCCTGTTAGCGGAAAGAGGAAGCCATACTCCCCATAACTTGGTCTAAAATTTGTCATCCTGTCATCTCGAATTAGCTGAGTTGTAACAAATGGATTAACACTACAGTATGGTGCTGGTCACAAACTAGTGCAGTGGAAAGGCTGTAGACCCAGAACAGGCCCGACTGTTGTAGATTTTTTTTTTTTTTTTTTTTTTTTTTAAGGAGGACACCTGTAATCTGGCGTATGGATTTTTAACTTGTTTTTGCTTCCTTTGTTCATCTTCCTCCCCCCCCCCCAATAAAAAGAAAAGAAAAAAAGAAAAGCATTGTCTTCTGTCAAATACACTTCAAAAGGACGAAATCAGGGACAGGTTAAGGTGTCTGAACTACAGTATGGACATCGCTGGGATTCAAAGGGTTAACTAATCTTAGCATTAGGATTTATTCTGTCTATATCACAATGAAACTTTAATTACTTCACTCCATGACTTATTTTTAATTTTATATCTACCTTAGATTATTATTATTATTACTATTATTATTATTTGAGAGAGAGAGAGAGAGAGAGAGAAATGGTTATGGTAAGAGTACATGTGTGTGTGTGTGTGTGTGTGTGTGTGTGTGTGTGTGTGTCCATTTGAATCCAATACGTGAAGGTGAAGCCATTGACTTATAAGGGGCTTGGGACGAGGGCTGGTTTTGCTACGTGACTGTGTTGTAAAGCGGCTGGCATTTTTATTTACCAGCTTAAACAGCGCGACCTAGCAGAGGTCACACACTGCACCCCCCCCCTCCCTCCACAACCACTCTACCCCTTGGCCTCACCTCTGTTGTTTATTCATCTCCTCTCCTCTCCTCTCTCTCTCTCTCTCTCTCTCTTTCTCTCTCTCTTTGAATGAGTTATTTACATTTTAATTTTGCCTTATTCACCTTTTTTCTAGTCCAATTTTTTCTTCATTCTCTCTTTCCACATCACTGCTATTCTTCATTCTCCGTGGTGCTATATCTGTTCCGTATCTTAATTCATGTTTTATCTTGTTTTCAATTTTAATTCTTTTTCTGTGTTACTTCACATTGCCATCACATAAAAACACTTCATGTAACACCAACATTTCTCATTTCTTCTTAAACGACAGAGCATCCTTCTTTAGTTCTTTTACTATGTTACATCATATTACTGTCTCATAAACACTTCATGTAACACCTATATTTCTCATTCAATCTTAAACGACATAGTATTCTTCCATAATCTTTTTACTGTGTTCCTTTCTGTTACTATTACAAACAGTTCATGCAACACCTTGATATCTCATCCCTTATTAACGACATAGTATCATTCCTTCCTATATTCCAATACATTGCGGTGTGTTGATGTTTCATATTGCTACCGGTATCATATTGAGTTCATGTAACACCCTTCATTGTCAGGGCAGAAAAGTGTCAGCTAACTTTTGATGATTATTATTTATTATTATTTATTATTATTATTATTATTGCATTGTTGCCACCTTGTACTGTGCCTAACATTATTGTAAATAGACTACCATACGTAGTTATCTTCCCTAAGTATACATAAATAATAATAATAAGATTAAGTATAAGAATAATAGTAATAATAGTAACTTAAGATTTCCTGTATTATGGTGTATAATCAGTTCCATTTCATAACCATTTTTTTTTTTTTATCAGGAAGGGGAAGGATGGCATTCAAGATTTCGCAGCTTTTACACCTCCTCCTCCTCCTCGAGTTCTGAGGTAAGATTATTTTTTATTTAATAGGTAAAGTAGATGTAATAGCTTGAGAAATTCAGTACGGTAACGCTTTTTTTAGTATCTTTCATTTATTTTTCGTTATACTTTATTACTGCCATACGTTTTATTCTACTGTAGTGTACGAGACAGTTTTCCTTATTTTTTCATTGAGGGGGTTGATGTGGCGCTTGTTTATTTTATCCTTTGTTATAATATTCTACCACTGGATTTATTTCAAAGTACGAGACAGTTTTCCGATTTTTTGGGGGGGAGGAGGGGGGGGATGTGCTACTTATCAATACCACAGACGTGACCCCTAAACCTGTCAAACATAACACCGGTATTTTGTTGTCATCGGCGGAACTAGGCTACTCCCACAACTACCATACTAGGTCGGGGTTGCTTGGAATTCTGTGAGATCCAGTTATTAGGTGGGATTGAGTCAGAAAAATTAACCTTCCAGTCTGATTACACATAACCATCTACTGAGCTATAAGAGTGTAGGAATATTTGTCAAGTGAAAATAAGCGGACTGTAGTAGTTAGCAAAAGAGAGGGGGGGGGGAGGAATTAAAAAAAGAAAAAATGTGGGTTGAAAAATTAAAAACGATAAGAAACAAAAGTACTGGGGTTGAAGGGGTTACTTGGCCATTTTCCTGCCCCTCCCTCATCTATTCTTCTCTCCAGGGGCCATTTTTCTCCCTCCAGATGCCCCCATAAAGTGAAGTTTATGGGAGTTGTGTAGGGGGAACAGTGACCCGGACAATGCATTCTTAAGTTGTCTCTACCAGTGTATTTACCCCCCCCCCCCTCTCTCTCTCTCTCTCAAATTCCCGGCATTCCCAGGGAGATAAGAGCTGCTGTGGTCAGTCATGTTTTTTAGGGTTACGTAAGAGAGAGAGAGAGAGAGAGAGAGAGAGAGAGAGAGAGATGGAAAGTAGGAGGGCAGAAACTGGATGTTAAAATGAAGTGGAAAGGAAGTAGAGATAGAAGAGCTGGAAGAGGAACGGTAAGATTTGTAGAACCCGTGGCAGAAGAAGAGGTAGATATAAGAAAAGAACAAAAAAAAAAAAAGCTGTGAAAGAAGATGGCTACGAGAAAAAAAACAACAGTAGAGGTGGAGGAGGAGGAGGAAAGATGAAAAAGGGAAGAAGAAAAGCAGGAGACAGAAGAGGAGAATGCGGTGGAGGGCTGGGAATTCCTATGAGCCGGGGTCTGGGTGAGGGATACAAAGTTCCTTATATGGGCATGTGGCGAGCGATGGGGGAGGAGGAGGGAGGAAGAAGAGTAGGGAGAGGAAGGGCAAAGGAAGGAAAAGAAGGTGAAGGTAGTACCGTCGTAGGAAGATGATACAGAAGAATGATGATGATGGTGATGACAGAGATTGGGGGAGGGGTGTCAAAAGTACTGCCATTGTGGGTTAAAACAAAAGATCCTGCGACACATATGTGTTATGTTTAGTAAATGAATTTTGCCGGTACCAAATATGAGAGTAAACTTCTAGGTGCAGATGCATGAGGGACATCGTAGCACATACTATATACTCAAATTTCTTGTTTGTGCTGCATCTGCATAGCATGTTTGTATTGCGTTCATGGCGGGTTAGCGGTAGGGGACAAAAACCCCGTTTGTTTCCCACTAAAAAGTCAGGTGAGGCCACTTACCCCCTAGCCCCCGACTTCCAGCGCCCTTCGATGATGATGGTGATGACTTAGGAGAGAGAGAGAGAGAGAGACTGCACAAGGGTTAGTAAGTTTGTAATCGATCTTATCTAATCGGTGTGTTTCTGTATAATCTCTGTGTTTCTGTATTTATCTGTTCGTCTGTGCATCGGCCAAACCCTCATCCTGTTACGGGCATTCTCAACTAAAGGACTCTCAGGCATTTATATCCCTACTAAGTAACGACCCCCTCTTCCCACGACACGCCACCCTCCCCCATATACCCTTCCACCTTACAGCGTCTTCTTGAAATATATGTTTTTTTCCAAGGAGACATTTTTTTTTAGACGGACCAAGACATTGTATGGACCCCCCGCTGTTTCTTCAAGGACGAGAGAGAGAGAGAGAGAGAGAGTTAAAAGGAAAAGAAAAAAGTAGCATCACAAATTTAAATATAATTGAAATTTTTGGACCACTTCATGCCAAAGTCGTTCTTTTATTTTCTCCCCAATAACTGCAGACGATTTTATTCAGCTTTTAGTTAGATTTTGAACTGGGCCTTCATTAACCCCTTCATTCCCGGGGGGTTCTCCAGTAAAATCGTTTGGGAATAGATAGAATAAAAATCGTCTGGTAATAGATACAATGTAGGAAAATAAATCGCCGACTGAAAGGAGTTAAGGGTGATAGGCTCCATTTTTTGTTTTTAAATCCTGCCCTGTTCCTTCGGTTCCAGGAAATTTTGCATTGTCTCCCTGGTTCAGTTACTACCTCTACCTGGTTCCCTATCTACCTTTATCAGTTTTCTGTCTACCTGGTGTGTCTGCCTGGTTCGCTCACTTCTTCCACTTTTACCTAATTCGATATCTACCTCCACCTCTATCGAATTCTCTATCTACCTTATCGAGTTCACTATCTGTCAACATCTTTATCTAGTATTTTTTCCCTATCTCTACCGGGTTCTCTGTCTACCTGCACTTGGATCTGTTGACCACTATATCGTTGTCTGTCTGCCTCCACTCCGTCTCTGGGCTGATATTTTTTAGGCTCAGAATTTCCCTGATATGTTCTCGGAAAGACGCGTTAACGCCCTTCTTCACCATTTCCTTGAACATGGCGGGTGTTAATATCCTCCGCCTTATTCTGTTTTTATTCTCCTTAATCCTTCTTGTACCTTGATTTATTTTATTCTGTTGTGGATTTCGTCAGACCATTTTTTATTCATGTTTGGAAATGTCTCATGTCTGCTTTTTTATTTCCTCCGTTTTCTCTTTCATTTCGCACCTTTTTTCATTTAATTCGTGCTACCACCAGGCGATTTTATACGTGGATTTTCTTCAGGTGTATTACTGAGGGGATTACCAAGGATTTAGCTAGACCCTGCTGATGAAAAACTATCTCCGGGGCTTCGTATCATAGTTAATAATAATAATAATAAAGGTACATACCCGTAGTGAAACGATAAAGTCTATCATTATTCTTCCCATTCCTCTCCCAGCACCTCTTAACCCACGCCCCACCCTCTCTATGTCACTGAGCTTGATAAGGGAGACGTTTGAGATAATAACACGCCTTTCTCTGTTTCTCTTCCCTCTCTTTTCTGAGTTTATTGAGAGCATTCCATTCCTTCCATAGCTGTCTTGGATGTATTATGATTTAGCTGACCCTAAGTATGTTTGGAGTTTGGATAGGTTATGATTGTGCGTGTGTGTGTGTGTTTGCTATTGTTTAAAGAATCTATAACCAGCACGATGTCAGACTTGATTGTGATACTTGTATTTCATTCTTGCTACTGATAGGCGTTTTTATTTTATTTTAGTTCTCATCACCATACCATGAACATTTTACACAAAGCATCCTTGCAGCGAATATGTTGAAAATCTGCCTGGGAAGCCCAACTAGGCACCTTGTAAGGGAAAAAATGCCAGCGGATGGTGGTTGGTACTTCCTCCTCTCCTTATGCTTTGCGGAACCTAACTCCACCTTCTCCCTCTTCCCCCCCCCCTCTCTTTCTCCCTCTCTCCCCTCCTCCTCGTCCTTCCTCTCCCTCACCGCCTGCATCTTCCCCCACTCTTCTGCTTCTCTTGACTCACTGAACAAATGGAATGGATATAAATGATAAGGCACTTCCTCCTCCCCCAATTCTCCCCGGAACTTACTCCCACTCTTGCCACCTCTCCCTCTCATCCCTCCTTCCCTCTTCATCCCCTTCTGCTCCTCCCATCTGACTCACCCTCCAAGAATTGAGTCACGTACCTGCTAATTAAGGGCATCACCTGAAAATAGCACATGAGCCTACCTGGGGCGTTCACACCGGCCTTATTTGCTTGTTCACCAAAGTGACGTCATTTTTGTTACGATCTTGCGTCCTCTGAATTATTTTATCAGTCGGAGGCTTATTACAGTCTGTATTAACCCTTTCGCCACAGGAGACCTTTCCCTAATAGTATAATGATCATAAATTGCAAACGAAGCCATTGCATAAAAAGAATGATTAGCACCATTATACAATATCTTGATTTCTAATATTATATAGGAGGGTAGAATAGTTTATCTGTGCATTAGATTGGAGGTGTAACTCTTTTATGTGTAAGCCGGACTGACGTGTGGTAATCTGTAGTAGTGTGTGGGGTGGTAGAATGATTTGTGGCACCGGGATGTTTTTTTCCACGACCTTAGACAGTTAGTTCCGTGTGGCGTAACATTCCTGCGTATCCACACACCGCTTGTGTACCGGTACTTTTCCCACTTATTCTCTGCATGTCGTATAAAGCGATGAAAAGAGCGGGAATAGAACTGAAAATCCCTATCCTTCTGCACCAAGTCCTCGTTACAAACCTCCCTATTCCCCCCCCCTCTCTCTCTCTCTCTCACTCACTTACTCTCGTATGGTTGCTCTAATCTTTACAGTCACATAAAGCCTTTCCCAGCCGTAACACCTGGCCTGGATTGAATAATTCCGTACTGAATGACTACAAATTATGCCCTAAACTAAGATAAGTATTCGCAATTATTTATATTTGTGTTATTATTTACGTGATTAATAATATACGTACGTGTTACAAATGGATATTAAAATAGGTAATGGGAATATTAGGCATGTAACCATTTTATATGTTGTCACAATCCATTCTCTCTCTCTCTCTCTCTCTCAGCCTTCTATATTCCCCAATTTCTCAGCTATGTGACATCCTCCCTCTCCTTTACTGCCCCTTTTTCTCTGCTGCCTGTCACTTCGTCTCCTGTGCTCCCATCTTTCTTCTCTCACTCCCTCTTCCCCTTTCTGTCACCCTTCTTCCCTCCTCCGTCTCTCCTCTCATTTTTCCATAGCCTTTATAAATCCATCCTTCTCTCCCTTTCTGTTCCTCCTTTCTCCCCTTCTCACTCTCCCTCTCCCGTCTCACATCTTTCCTCTTTCTCCTCCTTTTCTCCCCCCTGTCGCCTTCCTCCTTCCCTCCCTCCCCTCCGAGGATACCTTCCCCCCTCACCTCCTCCGACCTTCCCCGGAATGTTGCGGGAAGGAGAGAGAGAGAGAGACACACACACACACACACACACACACACACACACACACACACATACACACACACACACACACACACACACACACACACACACACACACACACACACACACACACACACACACACACACACACACACACACACACACACACACACACACACACACACACACACACACACACACACACACACACACACACACACACACACACACACACACACACACACACACACACACACACACACACACACACACACACACACACACACACACACACACACACACACACACACACACACACACACACACACACACACACACACACACACACACACACACACACACACACACACACACACACACACACACACACACACACACACACACACACACACACACACACACACACACACACACACACACACACACACACACACACACACACACACACACACACACACACACACACACACACACACACACACACACACACACACACACACACACACACACACACACACACACACACACACACACACACACACACACACACACACACACACACACACACACACATACACACAGCGCAACAGCAGGTGGGAGGCGCCTTGTTGTCCGGCGGGTCACACTTCACCTGGTACTTCCTGGCGGCATTATCATCATCAGCGAGTATAATTTTGTATTGCATTATCTTCATTGTCTTCATTTTTATCACGCCATTTATCGTCATCATCAGTCTCATGGTCATCATCATGTCGTCGTCGTCGTCGTCGTTAGTAGGGTTATAAATATAATTATCTTCATTATTATCACATTCATCATTATAGCCATCCTATTTTTCTTATATATTATCATAGTCGTCAGCAGTTTTAAATAATAACTAATTATAATAATAACAATAACAGTGATTATTTTTATACTTATATTGTTATACTTATATTGGCCTGACAGTATCCTCCTCCTCCTCTTCCTCCACCAATTGAAACTGGTAGCTTATAGATAAAGTATTATAGAATGTAACTTTTCCTTTTCAGTCGTTTCTATGAAATTTCCATGTCAGTTTTTCCGTGCTGCATGGTGGTCCTTCTTATATTTTTCCCTGGAGGGTTTGGAGGCGTGGGGAGCCATTTGTTTAACTCTCCTTATCCTTCATCATGTAGGATTAGATCTTGTAGTCATTGTTTACTCTGTAACAGGCAGCCTCGAAAAGACCATACGGTCTGTTGGTGTTTACTTTCCTTTGTATTCCTCCTCCTCTCCCTACCTTCCCTTTATACGATATGCCATTCCCACCCTTCCATATGTAGAACTTTCTCCATCCAACTTTCTCTCCCTGTCCTTTATAAAACTGTGTGTGTGTGTGTGTGTGTGTGTGTGTGTGTGTGTGTGTGTGTGTGTGTGTGTTTGTGTGTGTGTGTGTTTGTGTGTGTGCCCTTTGTTGGTCTTTCCCACAGCCAGCCACAGTACGCTTTCCCTTTGTCCAGCTTTCCCTACCTTCTGTCTCATTTCTCCAGCAGTTTCCCCTTTTAACTTTCCAAATGATACTTTCCCTATTTTCTTCACTTTCTTGTACTTTCCCAGAGGCGTTTGCCCCTTCGTTCTGAGTTTTTCTTTGTTTTTCTTCCCAAGCAGCTTCCACAACTATTTTCTGACTTTTCCTACAGTCACTTTTCCACTTGACTCCCTTTGTTTAACTTTCTCTTCCTTCTGTCATTGTTTTTCCTTCACAGTGTCCCTTTATAAGTCTGTATATATACAACTTTCCTTTTTTTTTTTTCCCCCCTATCTTGCTCCTTTTCTTCTGTATTTACCCTTTAGGCTGCTCTTCCCTACTTTGTGTCACATCTGTAGTGTCGTCATTGATATTTTCCCTTTTTAAGTGTCCAGATATAATAGCTGAACTTTCCTTTTCTTCTGCCATTAGCACTGTATTAAAAAGCATCTTTTCCTTTGCATTTTCCATCTCCATTTTTTTCCCGTTAGCTTCTG
>NC_137043.1:38025381-38137881 GCF_032717465.1 Coenobita brevimanus
ATGGACACACACACACACACACACACACACACACACACACACACACACACACACACACACACACACACACACACACACACACACACACACACACACACACACACTTGGAATTTCCCTGCATTCTAAAAAAAAAAAAAATAGTCTACCAGGTTGATATTTTTTCTGTGTCGTCTGAGAACCACATTGGAGGTTGCTAGGCTGCCCTCCCCACACCCCCGGGTCCACTGTCCCCCCCTTTCCTCCCCCGGATCCAGTCCCCCCTCCCCCACCCTGGTTTCCCCCTCCCCCTTAGACTCTTCCCTTTACTCTCCCTTCTCTCCCCCCTCTCCTAATACTCTTCTCTCCTTGTAGTAAACGGGAAGGCTGGAAGAGGAAGGAGAAAGGAGAGGGTTGGGGTAGAGGGGGATGCAGGAGGAAGAGGGGGAGGGGAGAGGAGGGGGTTTGAGTAGAGGGGGGGATACGGGAGAAAGGGGATAAGAAAGTGAAGGAGGAGGAGGAAGGGTAGGGAAGGAAGGACGGGGGAGTAGGGAAGGAAATAGAAGAGAGGGAGGGAAAGAAAGGTTTTGGAGATGGTGAGGATTTGGGGTTGGAATTGGGAGGAGGAAGATATAATTGGAGGAAAGGGGATGAGTTATTACATTTAAATTGTATTTTATTTATTTACTTATTTCTTGTGGGGAAGGTAGGAGAGAGAGAGAGAGAGAGAGAGAGAGAGAGAGAGAGAGAGAGAGAAATAACAGGAGAGAAGGGTGGTGGAGGAGGAGTAGGAGCATGAAAGGTAAGGGTGGAGAGAGGGAGGAAAAAGGAAGGTAGGGAAGGAGGAGGGAAGAAAGAGAAATTAAGGTAGCGTGAAAGAGGAGGGAATGAAAATGGACGAATAGGAGAGAAATTTGAAAAGGATTATATTCGTGGAGAATGGGTTGGAGAGGAGGTGGTGGAAGACAGGATAAGACGGGGAGACGGGAGGATGGGAGAGAAAGGAGAAAAGGGGAGGTGGGACGAGGGGAAGAGAAGAAATAGGCAAGGGGGAGGAAGGAGGAATGGGAAGGAAGAAAAAAAGAAAATGAGGAGAGGGTGTGAATGGTTGGGTTGTGATGAATGAATTATGTGTGTGTGTAGGGGGAGTGGGGGAGAAGATGTGGTGATGGTCAGTAGTTGTTTGTTTTATATTTATTACCTATCCTTGTTTAGTTCTGCTTTATTCTTGTTGTACGGCGACAGTGACCTCTTACGCTGCCACAGTCTTTTCAGTGTGATCAGTCTGTCTGTCTGTCTTCCTGTCTATCCATCTATGTCTATCTATCTCTATATCTGTCTGTCTATTTATCTGTCTATCTATCTATATTATATTACTTATCCTTGTTTAATTGTTCCGCTTTTATTCCTGTTGTACGGCGACAAAGAAGTGTTACGCTGCCACAGTCTTTTCAGTGTGATAATCAACCAACCTCCTTCTTTCCCAATGTTTCTCCTTCCCTCCCCTTTCCCAACTCTTTCAACCCCGCTCTCTTCCCGTCCCCAATACTTTGTCCCCTCCCCCTCTTCATTCCCTGCCTTCCTTCCCTCCTCCTCTTCTTCCCTTACCTTCCTCCCCTCCTCTCCTTCCCTTCGAGTGCCCTCCTCCCTCCCCTCTCCTTCCCCAACATATCTCCTTTCCTCATCGCTTCCCTTACCTTACCTTTCTTGTTTCTCCCCTACCCGTACCTTTCTTCCCCTTCCTTTTCCCCAGTCCCTACGTTTCTCCCCATGCCCCTCGTATTCCCTGCCTCCCTCCCTCCCACTAACCCACCCCTAAATCTTTCTGCTGCGTCGTGCTCGCAAGGTCAGTGAGAACCCTCGTGCTTCGTTGTGCTCTGCTTGCCTTTTTTTTTTTTTTTTTTTTTTTTTCCCCTTATATAACGAGGTGGTGTTTGGTTTGTGTTTATGTTTGATATCATCATAAGGGCCTTTTCAGTCCTTGTTAGTTTGTGTGTGTGGGGGGGGGGGGCTAGTTGATATCAATTAATAATGGATTTGTCGTGTATTTGATTATTATTGACTAGCATCAAGATTTAAGATTTTATCAAGATTACATGTTTTGACACAGCTTACCAGTTGCATCAGCAAGCTCTTGACATAGTTCAGTAAGATATTATTTAGGCTTATTTAGGCACACTTTAACAAGTGCCTAGTAAGTTTTGTTTGCGGGTTAGCAAGAGTTCATTAAGTTTGAACACAGTTTAGCAGTTTATTAGGTATTATTATTAGGTTTTGACAGCTTGACAAGATCACATTAATTTGGACCGTTTGGCAAGATCTCATGAGGTTTTTTTCACGGTCTTTGGTTGAGATTTTGACATCGGTTTTGTTTGAGGTTTGGACATGGTTCTGGTTGAGGTTTTTACACTTGGTTGAGGTTTTGACAAGGTTTTGGTTGAGGTTTTGACACGGTTCTGTTTGAGGTTTTGACACGGTTTTGGTTGGGCTTTGGACTCGGAATAGCCCATTGGGTTTTGATATTTAACCCCGTCTGCCCGAGGTCTTAATGTTTTCTTGCTACCATCAGACGATCTGACACCCCGAGAGAGAGAGAGAGAGAGAGAGAATCTTCAGTGATGGAGTGGATAATCAAGGCTATCTAACTCCCCTCCCATTTAGTTCGAAGTCTCCTAAGATCTTAAAAAAAAAAAAAAAAAAGTGAGGGTAACAAGAATGCACTGGAAATAATCCTCTTAGTGAAGGGGTTGAGGTACATTGCATTTTTTTCCCCTAACAGGAGGGCTTTGGTATACCTTTAACTTTCACTAGCAGGCGTCCCCCGTAAGCAGATAGGAAATAGATAGGAGAAGAATAAACTTAGAATTGGCTGGTTGAATGTATTTGAAGTGCAGATTACGGTGTTGCAAGGAACCGTTCCGTAGTGACCTGAATAACAGACTGCGGCAGGCATAAGGAGGTGGGGTGGGGAGGGGAAGGGCTGGGGGAGGGGCAGGGTGGTGGGAAGGGAAGAGAAGGGGGACTGTGGGATGGGGGAGAAGGTGTTGGGAAGGGAATGGTAAGAGGAAGATGTGGGGTGGGAGTGTGGGAAAAGGCTAAGGGGGAAGAGTGGTGGGGTGGGGGAGGGGGAATCAGGAAGGATAGGGGATGTGGGGGAGGGAAGGACGTGTGAAAGATGGAGAGGGGGAAGGGGAGTGAGGAGGGGGCTGTGAGGTTGGGAGGGGGTAAGGGGAGCATCGTGGAGGAGGTGGGGGTTGGGGGCATGAAGGATAGGGGAATGAATTAGGGAACTTGGAAAAGTGGAGGGGGTGTAGAGAAGGGGAATGGTTAGGTGAATGTGAGGGAAGGGGGAAAGGCTTTGGGGGTGGAGATTTAGAAGAATGTTTGAATTACTGGAAAAAGAGGGGGAAGGACTTGGAGGGGAATATTGGAGGAAGGGGATGTAAGGGGAAGAGGGGGGGAGGTGTGGAAGAGGAAAGGGGATTACTGGGAGGAGTGGGAAAACACACACACACACACACACACACACACACACACACACACACACACACACACAGTAAGGAGGAAAGACTGCACGAGTATGGGGAGCAAGAGAGGGCGTTGGATGGGGAGGTGGGAGGGAGGATGGGTCGAGAGAGTAGAAGTGAGAGAAGGGAATAAAGTGTCCTTCCTTCAGAAAACATCTTATTTACAAGGATGCTCGAGGTGTGAGGAAGCTAGTGGGGATGAGTAAGGAAGGGATAGGGTGGGTTGGAGAGGGAATGGAGTACCGTAGTTTTTCTGAGAGAGAGAGAGAGAGAGAGAGAGAGAGAGAGAGAGAGAGAGAGAGAGAGAGAGCGCTCAAGTAATAAGGTAGGAGGGGGGAGGGAGTGTAGTAGTATGGGAATCCCTTGTAACGGACATAGCCTGGTGGCGCCGTTGTGTCGCTCTCACCGCTCCGACACGCGGGCACTTTCGGTACTCGCGTAACTTTCTTCTGACCCCGCCCTGCCTCTGTCTGCTGTGTTCCTGCTGCTCTGATAGTGGTTAGAAGTTGAGAGGTAGAGGAGTACCGGCAAAAGGTTGTACCGGTACCAGTAGTGATTGCAGTGACAATTGCAACATAGAAATAGGAGTAGTATAGTAGTAGTAGAAGTAGGAGGAGGAGGCAACCGTAAACAAAATGTAGCAGCAGTAGTTGTAATGGAAATAACGTATTTGCAGTTCCTTTCAGCCAGTCTTCGCTAGTGTGTTAGCCTAACTGCCCCTTGTCCTAGTTAAATTTGGCACTTGAGTGACTCCCATGAAGTGTACAGTATTTGAAGCTCAAATAAAAGGGGGGGGGGGTATGTTCTGATTGTTTTGGGCTTACGAGATGCTGTCAAGATTGCGAAGGCTTGAATATGAATGATTTTGTGACCTGGGTGATTTGTGAATGTGTGGATTTAATTGAGTTGATCATGCCTTTTTACTCACCTTTGACTTGTTACTCTCACCTTTGACTTGTTCTCAAAATGGAGTCATATCGTCCTTTGCTGACTCTCCACCGACCTGTCCACTAAGTTTGGTCCAAATCGAATAAAAACTTGACCTTGACCTTGGCCTTTGACGTACTTCGCTCAAACTTAGATAATTTGCTATTTGGCGGACTCTCATCCCTTCCAGGTTTGGTCCAAATCCGATCACACACACACACACACACACACACACACACACACACACACACACACACACACACACACACACACACACACACACACACACGAGAGAGAGAGAGAGGGGGGGGGACCTCCATGAGAGAGAAGGGGGGGAAGGGGGGAGTGTGAGAGAGAGAGAGGACCACCATGAGAGAGAGATAGTAGCCAGGAGGAATATACAAATCATACTGCAGGGGTAAATACATTCCTGCTTCATCAATGAAAATTTTATTTCATATTTCACACATTTGCCCATATGAGTACAGACTACAGTGCTGAAAAAATATACACAATACTGTCATGTATGTAATATCACACAGCATTAAGGTATTATTATTTAGGTAACCCTTTTCCTGTCAGTTTTACTCCTAAGAATTATCATTATTATTGCTACATTATTTTGGTTATTGTCTTTTCAATATTATTCAGCTGAAGGACACTCTTAGTGGTCAGAGGATTACAGTCATTGTGAACCCTAAGATTCTGGGGTCACGCTGAGGTAAAAATTCAGACTACTGCCAGGTAATTTTACTCAGCTGAGCACAACACTAAGCATTCCAAAAGATAATAACTGTTAAGCTATTTATCATTGGTCAGTAGCCCATAATGGAAAGACATAAGGCTTATAACAACAGGTCAGCTGTTTATCATTGGTGACTAGCCTGTAGTGGAAAGACATGTTGACTCCCAAACCTGTATTTCTAATGTGTGTCTGTGTGCACTCCGTGTACAAAAATTTCCAAACATATATATTATGATACTTAAGGGATACAGTGATATATAGGTATCAGACCTAAATTAGCAACTACAGTATAATACTACAAGTTATACTGCATATATAGTATATGCACAGTAATATAATAATCAAAGAAATTCAATTCAGTTTTTTAGCTAGCCCTATATAAGAGTGATTATATGGATGTTAGAGGAAGGATAGAAATATCTGGATGTTAGGGGAAAGATAGTGATGTTTATATGGATGTTATGGGAAAGATAGCTATATATCTGGATGTTAGGGGAAGGATTGCAATAACTCTGGATGTTAGGGGAAGGATAGAGTGTTTATATGGATGTTAGGGGAAAGAAAGCTATATACAGTATCTGGATGTTAGGGGGAGGATGGCAATATACCTGGATGTTAGGGGTAGGATAGTAGTGATTATATGGGGAAGGATAGTGTTTGTTTGGATGTTAACATCTGCTCCGATGATATACTTTGCCGTGTAGCTCCTGTCAGATGATTGTATTCGGCTTTCAAGAGAGGTTGCTAAGTTAAGAGGTTAGATGTAGCCTTTAATAAACCCTTTACAACAGGTGCTACAAGTCCATCCTAAGTTGAATAAAATAATCTGTTGGTAAGAAGAGCAGAATAGAAAAAGATACTTCATTGGATTAAAGGCAGTGTGTATCTGCGTTGTCGTTATCCTCGAAGCTGAGCATACGACACATGTTCATCCCTTATCACCCACACGGTGTCCACCACCTTTCCATTCTGAGGAGCATACAAGAGACATGTTAGAATTTTAAGTTACTGGAGAGGACAAGAACCATATCGGATTTTTGTTAGCTGTGTTGCTGGAGAGGGTTGGTCCATTTCTAGGGACACACAAGAACATGTTAGATATTTGTTATGTTACTGGAGGGGGATGGGGCATAAAAGAAAATTGTAAGATATATATTTTTTTATGTATTACTGGAGAGAGGTGTTCCATTCTGAGAGCAGTCAAGAAACGTGATAGATTTTTTATTACATTGTTAGTCATGGTTCATCCATTTTGACAGGCACATACAAAACATCAGATTTTCTCATGTAACTGGAGAATGCTGATTACCTATTCTTGAACATTATTCTAGACCAAGGTAGTCTAGCCTAAAGCCTTTGCACCTCAGAGGTGGTAATATGTAATTGGCATACTGGTAGAACACTCTCTCCTTCACACTTAGCCTTCTCATTATCTGGACAACTCAGTATTCTCCTCTAGCTAATTCAAATGATTTTATTTAATGGAGAATGAGTCTATGAACAATGCATGTTATAAAAATGGCATCTTTAATCATCTCATGGCTAGGACAACTCAATTGCATTACTGTACTGTGTTTATTTGAGCTAATTCCAGATGATTTTAACTGAAAATGTGGATAGGTGGGGGTGCCCATCATCCACTCAGTGTAGTGCTGCCTTATGGTCTATGCACTGACAAGCCAATGGTTTCTTGTAACCCAGGAAACCATTTATTATGCTGGATGGTAACCATATAACCAAATTGTGGCACTTGGTGGTTTATGGGTAATTAAGGTGCTCCAGTCAGGTTGAGCCTGTACAGGTTCATATCCAAGGGGTGGTTGGCGTTTATTGATCATGTAATGCCACACAGGGATGAGTGAGGCTGGTCATTTTCATCTTAAATGTCCAGACCAACTTGCCTAGTCCCAGGCTCCTTCGCTCCTCGTGGGGCAACACAGGATTAGATGATGAATGATTGGATGATGAAGAGTGTAGGAGGCTGTGAACATTAGTAGAAAAATCAGAAATCTATTTATCAATAGCCAAATCCCTTAATCCCGGAGTGGGTGGCCACAGACAAATTTGCCTCCATGTCACCCAGTTATCCACTGTCAGACTGCCCATTCTTCAACTCACCCTCCCATCTCTCCATCTCATCCTAGGTCTCCCCATCCCCCTCCCTTCCCTCCCCTCACCCACATACAGTACACTCTCATAGTAACTTTTTTCATTTTCCATCCTCTCCACATGGCCAAACTGACTCAGAGTATTGTGTTTTATATGAGCTGATGCCAGATGTTGTTATTAGATGAGAATGAGTGTAGGAGCCTAAGAGCATTGGAAGAAGAAAGGGGTATTAGAAAGGTAGTGTGAAATATGGACTTGCTGTACCCACCTTATCATCTGATACCTGCTCCCAGTACAAATGTGTGTTATTGTAGACAGTCATCCTGGTGTAGCCATAGTCAGTAGAGTGTGCGGCAGACCATTCGGGTGGGTTGGGCAAGAAGGAGTCGTGCCTTTCTTTGCATCCGGCTGATCCTGTGATGACGTGTACGGGCCCCCTGATGAGGCGAGAAGTGGTACACGGTAAAGAAAGGAAACGGAAAATATTAAACTGCCAATCTCAGTTTGTCACTCATATTTTACCCCCTTCAGAGCACAAAGGCTTGAGTCTAGGCTACTGTAGTCAAGAACTTTTAAGGAGACTAACTTATGCCCGTGGTACTGGTAGTGTTTACATGATAGAAAAACCTCTGGCTACCTCTGCAACCCAACTCTGCAGTGCACAGGCCATAGGGTATTGGACCTGAGAGCTTCCACCACCATGTTTGTTAAGAGAAAAATAGTTATTTTCGTATCATGGCTGCTTGTATGATAGACCACACAATAATATCAAGGCTGTAAGTGTGAAAGTTGGTTAATACAGTACTTTTATTATGGTTGTATGTCTTATTCAGCACAAGGGATTAACTAATAAAGCCAGCAGCACACAAATTTAAAAAAAAAAAAAAATTAACAGCCCCACTCCTCTGAATCTCACTGTACTGTAGTTGATCACATTCATTCATCTCCCTTCTTTATGTCATACCTTGGGATGGTGTAGGGTTAAGTTCATTGTATGTGGTTCACAGATTCCATAAAAAATCTACAATAAACAGTTGTACTTTGCAGAAATTTACTTGTGCTTGTCATAGAATCACATCCACACTTGACTTATCTCCCTCGTGCCTCACCTTGGGTTGGTATAGGGTTCAGTAATAGAGCCGTTAAGCACTGTGTAGTTGTACATGGGCCACAGCCTCTCGTAGGAATGCTCATGTGCCCAGATAGCCAGGTCCACACCATAGGTATCCAGCAGCTCCTCCAAGGCATACCTGCAGTGTTGGTCAGATTGGTAGATTGTTCTCTTAACCTCTCTGATCTGGTGATTTTTTTTTTTTTTTTCAGAAATATTAGGTTTCCATTGTTGGTGAAACGCCCCATGGATCTACCACAAAGAATAGTCTTCACTTTTGTTAAGCACATTGAAATGCCTTGAAAATACCCACATAAGTGTCACTGCATTGACTCAGTAAGATATCCCAAGTATATTATAGAACAGTCTGCATTATTGCCTTAGTGGTGACATGTGAGGGTGTATGGTGCCACATGTTTTGAGCATATAGCTTGGACAGCTGGAATGGGCTTACAAGCAAATGGCCATATCCAACTGTATCAACATATATATTTTTTATCATAGGAGTAAAGAAAAGTATACTAACGTGTGAACGACTGGAAGCCCAACCCTGGTGCGACAGTTGACCTTGGTACAATCGTCCTTGTCACTATTAGAACAGTACATGGGTCGGTGACCGAATAAGAAGATCCATGGGCGCACAGCTCTCACCTCGGGCTTTGTTGCTTCCTAAAATGTATACATTGTATCTCTTAGTAGTCATATCTTTGAATTTTATTGGACAGAAATGCAGAAATCATGAGAGCAGCTGTGTTTTCTAATAGAGAAGTACAGTACTGTATATATATTTCTGCCTCATTTAATGATATGAATTATGTGAAAATAAGATATTATTTAGCATTTTTCTTAACTGATATGCAGTACCTGTAAGAATGTAAACCAGAAAACATTTTATAGTTTCTAGAAATAGGCATAGTGATATGCTGTGTAAGAAAAAAGTTTTATGATGTATTCAGTGAGTAATAAGAAATCGTCATATTCAGTAATAGCATTTGAAGTTATTCCTTTTCCTCACTGACAGCAGAACTTTTTAAAATTGGCAGGAAGGGCAAAACGCTAATGTGACTTGGCCTTTTTAAAAAGTGTAAGGGAAAGTCTGGTACAGAACAAATTACAAAGCATTAAAGTATACTGTAGGTGCATTGTTGTAAGACAATGAGAGTATTTCAGTACTAAGTTTGTAGTTTCGCCGTATCTATTCACGTGTTAATCTATGGTTTTTTGCGGTGTAGTGGATGTTTCGGTAGTTTCCTTGTTCATCTTTGTCTTTGATTTTTGTTGATTGTATGAGGATAGGATCTTTGCATTCAATATTTTACAACGAATTCATGTGGTGAAAACTACAAATAAGCTCACAGAAGAAGGCCGTAAATTGTAAAGACAGCCAGTCGCCGAGTAGTTTTAGTTGCCGAGTGTTGTCTTTTCCGCCCCTGTCTTTCAAATAAACAGACGAAGAATCGCTCGATAAGCTACCACTGTTTCCACCGGGAATTTAGTCACGATGAACAGGGACGATAGGAGAAGGTCCATTTTGAAGGGCAGTGAATCAAGGACGAGAGCAAATAAGCGGCTGTCGTTCGCTGTGACAGGTGAAGCACACACAGACACCCCTGACACCCCTACAGTGTGGAAACGCCGTTCCTATTCTGACATTGTACCCACAAATATACAGGTGACCATAAGTGACTGGTGATAAATTTGTAGTTTTGGACAGTCAAGGTTATTCTGATGGCTTTTTCAAACTATCCTGGTCTACCAAAACTAACCTAACCCACAGTAACCAAACATGGGAGTTTAACCTGACTGACCAAGAGGCATGACTGTCGAAACAAAAATTTTATGGTTTTTCTGCTGCCATATGTATTTTCTTTTGGTAGAGTAAGTTCTGTCTGTCTATACCGTATGCTGGTATTATTGCGCTTAGGACTTTTTTTTTTTTTTTTTTTTTTTTTTTTTTTAATTAATTTTGCTCGTGATTTTGGGTGAAGGTGGAATTATGTTTTTTGGATGGTTTTCGTTGTTTCGGACAAATTTTAGACCAAATTCCTACTGGGAGTTGGTAGTTTCTCTATTTTCGAATTATTTAACCCATAATTTTCCCAGATCTTCAAAGCTCTCCCCACTTTATAGGACTTTTAAGATTGATGGAGGGTTGAAACAGTGTCTGATAAAATACTGATTTCCGGTAGTGTTCAGACTCATCTGAAACAATGAAGACTGTCGGAAAAATGTAATTTCATCCTCCAAAGTGGTGTTGTCTGAAATGGCAAATTTACCAATCCATCCATAGCCAGACACCATAGGCTAATCCCAAAAAGAGTGGCTGTTTGACTTTTTATGTTGTGTCCCCATTTTGTGGTGAAGTTAAGGTGCTGTCCTTGGGTAGAGGACATAGGTTTGGAGTGTGCAGCACTTTATGACCGGATGCCCTTCCTGATGTCTACCAATGACCCTTGGGTGGATTCAAACCTCTGACCCTTCGGTCAGAGCAGAGCGCTGTGATCCACTCAGCCAAGGTGGCTACATGGTGAAAATTTAGACAACAGAAATATTTTACTAATTAAAGTCACACAGATTGTTTCCATTATTATTACAGTACAGCCTCCCAAATCTGAACATCCAATTTCCAAAAACCTCCATTTTCAAAATGTATTTCTTCATTTAACAGGAGGAAGTTTGTATCATATGCCTCACACAATCAGTGCATATTTGAAGACAGGTTTATTTGTGGGCAAGTGTAACAACAGGTATATTACTAATACAGTACACAGTACTTTATTGAGTATACTGTTCACAGTACTGTAGGCTGTTTTTTTACGTGGAGTACATTTGCCCTTTATAAACGAATTCACTGCCATAACACTTTTGAAACCATGCTTTTCGGATTTGAGAGTTTTGTACTGTATTATTATTATTACTAGTATTATTATCACTAATTATTATTTTTCCTAGATTACTGTGGTGGTAGGTTGGGGTGCTCATCATCCACTCACTTGATGTAGTGCTGTTCTCGGGTGCCTGCCCTTGCCTCTCTTTTTCCCTTCTTTCCTTCCTTCCTCCACTGTCTTTCTTTCATCCATTCTTTCCTCTTCCTTCTGTTTACGAGTGAATCTACATTGAGTGACAAGTCAAATGGTTTCCTATACACCAGGAAACCAATTACTGTGCTGGGTGGTAACCATATACAGTAAACCCTTGATGCTTGTGGGGTTTGGGAACATAAACCCCCATGAGAATGGAAAATCTGTGAGCATGAAATTAGTTACCCCTCCCACATTAAAAAATATGCCTACTCGATAAAGAAAACGATTTCTGATGCTTCAACGATAATGATGAATGATTATGCATGACCACAATGCAAAATACACTAAATTGTGCAATGTTGAGTACACCGCTTCCCGCCCGATCAGCGAAGTTAAGCAACGTTGGGTCTGGTTAGTACTTGGATGGGTGACCGCCTGGGAACACCAGATGCTGTTGGCATCCCTACGTGTCAAGTGGGGTTGGTGGAGGATTAGTGCCCCTCCCTGTAAAACAATTAACTCTAAGCCTTTGGCCACCCCGTCTGGGATACATGGCGTCTGGCAATGAGTGAATGAATGAAAAGTTTTTAAAAATACCATACAGTACAGTAATGTCAATATTTTCCCATCATTTCTCATCAGTGTACAATACATTCTCCTCAGTTCACCTTTTTTGTAGGAAGATTAGTTATTGAATATGTAGTTATGTATGATGAGTTATGATTGGTGTCTGATGTACATATGCATGTGCCATTCAAACTCCGCATTTTTTCATTTTATTTCACTATTCATTATCATTGATCACCAGTGTGGAAAATCCGCAAGTAATCAAGTCCGTGAGCATTAAGGGTTTACTATAACCAAATTATGGCACCTGTTCATTTAGTCTGTAATTAAGGTGCTCCAATGGGGGACATGTGAAGCTTCCCACTGCTAGAGGCCACCACCGTTAACAGCTTGTCCACCCTAAGTACGTGTTAAATTACTGTGATTTTTCTCTTTTGATATGAGAACCTGTGTAGCACACTACTGAAGTCTTGAAAAAGCTTCATAACAAATATATAACGGGAGAAGACTGTGCTCTAATTTTATTTCCTCGAAAACAAAGCCTGAATTATGAAGACCTGGCGCTTGTACATTTCTTTTTCTCGTTTTTGATGAAGCTGCCTCAAAGCTGAATTAAATCTTGCCTCTAGAAATGTTCGATATATACTGTAGTTTTAGCTAAGCACATGTTTTGTGTCAGCCTCTCTTTTGGCGATAATTTACTGATGATCTATTAAATTATTCTACGTCAGCCATCTGAGCTCAGAGACAGTCCCCATTCCAAGATTTGATATGACTGATTTGAAAGTGGTGGTAGCGCGATTTCCTAGGGGAGTACGTCATGTTTGTGATTGTTTCTGTTAAGTGCATTCCAGTAAAACCTCGATTTAACGTACCTCCATAGACTGGGTGTCGGATTTAACAGACACTATGAAGTCATCGGCCTTCCGTGGACTATAATGAACCCTGCCCATTTAATGGGATGCAGTGGGATGCAATACGTGGGTTTCGTATAGAAATGCAATGACAAGGATGTGAAATAAACTGCAAAAGGGCTAAATTATGGCCCAGGTTAATGTAAAATAGGTATAGTTTTCATTTTTAGTACAGTACTAGAATACTGTGTTATACTAATTTCAAGTGTGCTTGATATCCCACCTCTGGGGAAGGGGGATATTGGATATAACAGATATTCAACTTCAGGAGATCAGGCTACTCCCCCCATTGATCCAGTTTAGTGAGGTTCTACTGTATTATCATTGTCCTCATATATTGTTGGATTTGGTCTTTCATGCATTTAGACAAAGTTCCTAAACCTTACTGGGTGCTGTTAGTACAATATTAAACCCGAGCTAAGTTGACCAAACTTAAATTACGGTAAGTTGAAGCATGCCCAGGTTGGTTTGTTCCTGTTTATGTTAGGTTTAGTTAATAAGAGCTCGAAACCTTATATATGAGAAAGCTACATCCTTGACTTAACTATAAAGCCTATAGCTTTATTTGTTTTGTTTCCGCTTTGAAAATGTGGCCCAGAGATCTGGTATGAATTTGTTATATCTTACAAAGAGAAAAGTAATTTACATTATAAAATATAGCAGTATGATAGCCCTGTTATATCAGAATTTATGAGACCCAGCAGGACTGAAATTGCAACACAATATCCTAAATTTTTTATTAGCTTTCATATTTGAAATGCCACTTTGTGAACATTTTTTCTTGGGCATTTGGTAGATTTATTTTATTTAACCAGCTGGTATTTTTGAACTATATGTCCTGTTCGGTTCTGACATTTCCTTGAGACTTTTTTTTTTGGGGTGGGTGGGGAGTACACCTCTCAGGAGTAGATGTTTAGTAGTGTACAATTTAACATGGAAGATGTGGTATTTGAAGACATTTTTCAGAACGAAGTGCATTTTGTTTGTTGTGAAGCATGATAGGGTAAATTTTATATATATTTGTCTAGTCAGATGCCTTAATCCCAGAAATGGTGGCCACAAACAGATTGCTTCCATGTCACTGGATTTAAACAGTTCTCTCTTTTCATTTCAGTGTCTTCTGTCATGTCTGTTAATCCAGTATTGTGTGCAGTTTGTTAGATGTATGTATTAAAGTTTACAGTGCAGTAATGGTCATGTCAATATCACCAACTTTAAGATATGGGTTTGACATTTGTGTGTGTCAACAAGTGGGTTGTTGGAGGGTTAGTGCCCCTCCCCGTAAAACAACTAACTCAAAGTCAAATGGCTACCCCTTACGGGATTATGGCGTCTGGCAATAGATAGATAGATAGATAGTGTGTTTCACTTATGGTGCTTTTATTATTCCTAATTTTATTTACTGCATAACCAAGGTGAATGGACTACTTAAATTCATATTTGTATTGCAGAGTAAACTACAGAACTTGGATCTCTCTCCTAAGCAAGACAAGAGTTTACAGAAAAAAGACCAAAGCCAGTCCTCTGCAAGTGAGTCCACAGGGACAAAATCATCAGCAAGTGAGACAGTGGGGTTATCCATTGAAGGCAACAGTTCCCTAAGCAAGAATCTGCTTTGCCCTTCAGTCACACGCACCAGCCTTGGTAACTGCTATGTGCCACAGGACACGTCCCACCGGCGCCGCATTCGCAAAATAGATACAGTGTTACTTGGGCAAAACAGAAGAAATGTTTTTGCTTCAGTTTTGGATAGTTTCTCTACATCACAGCCCAAAGCCAATGTTCTGGTAAGATGGCACTTTGGTAACTTTGGTAGAACTTCTCTCATTTCGTTTGTGTGTTGTTAAAAATTTGTCTTGTTCTGATGCAGATAAAAAAATCAAGTGGGTAAATGTTGCACTCAGTGTTTGCCCAGCTTCACTCTTCCCAGCCTGTCATAGTTTGGCAGTGACAGTGTGCTTAACTACTGTACCTGGGCTAGAAATGTTTATACTTTTGAGAGCAGATATATGTTACAGGTCTAATGATGTTACGGTACCAGGATACTGTTTTCAGCTATTATCTAGGTTGATATAACTGAATATTCTTAGTAAACACATGCATTAAATTACTGCCGTACAGCTTTTGTACCCAAAATTCAGATGCGAAGTGAAAATGCCTCTTTGTGAACTAAAATTCTTTATCTGTGTCATTACAATATTCCAAGATAGCTTTAGTTTCTTGGTAAACATTTTGTGTAAAATAAGTGCATTGTAAATCTTGCATGGAAATTTATACTTCCAGCATTGTCACTCATGACTGTATGTACTTGAAACTTTAATCTTTTAATCTGTGCATTCCATTTTAATTGCAATAATTGGTTGTGGTTTTCATGATTTTGATGTGTTGGGGAATGACTTATCAGTTTTAACCAGACACCAAGATTATTAATTTGTTGTTCTTTGCCAGATTATTGGTGATGAAAGAATTGGAATGAAGATCAAAGAACATCTGGTAAAACTGCACAACTTCCAGGCCAAAACACAGTTCAAGGCTATGGATATTCTGCTGAATATGTAAGACTTTTTTTTTTTTTTGGGGGGGGGGGGGATATAATTAAAAAAATAGATTGCTGTAGTTTAGATCCTGAATCTCATCGTCCATACCATTTGCCTATCACCTATTTTGTCACATTGCCATTTTTCATACATTAAGGCAGTGGGAGTGAGTTGTGGAATTACTGAATAGGTAATATAGTAAATCCTCAATATAATGGACTTCAGCAAACCAGAATTTACTTTTATCGGACTCGAGGAGCTTCGGGACTAAATTCTTGTATATTGGAAAAACTCCGTTAAAGCCAGAAGCAGTCCGGGCTGCCTGACCAGTTCAGCAAAGTTCACTACAATAAGGTAAATAAAAGACATGTTTATCAGTGTACAGTACAGTATTATTATATACTTTATACAACTTGATTGTTGTAGTGAATGTATAAAATAGTGTATTACTGCAGTGGTAGTGAAAACAGTTTAAAAACCGTTGGTGTGATATGGAGTAATGTCTGATTTATTGGAAAAAGTCCGGGTTAGCAGGGGGGAAGTCTGCATGTCACTTTTATCAGAAATTTGCTTGTTTTTTTTTGGAATGGCATGGGCCCCAATTAGTCCATCATAGTGAGGTTTTACTGTATTGTTGAAGTGGTGCGGACATGTACAAGAATGCTCACGGATATTTATACTGTAGGAAATTTGAATGCCGACTGAGGGAATGGTTAGAAGAGGAAACCTATTTGTGGTATGGAGTAAGGAATGATGTAGTAAATTTGTGAGAAGAAATAACTTTGATAGACAGAGAGGAATATTTGAGGATAGATTAGTGGGAGGCAGTTCTGTTGTAGTTATCCAATGAGGGAATTTCCAGTAGTGAGCAAGGCTTCAGAAATGTAGCCTCTTGAGTATCTTTCATAACAGTTACATCTTTTTATGTTCTTAGAATGCTTGACTAATGTGTAGATGATTAACAGACAGATATCCATATAAACTGGCAAGGAAGCCTCCCAGTTAACAAGAATGTGGTTCAGTAATGTTCTATCCATCTTTAGGTGATATTAAAGGTTTATTCCTTTTTAACTTAATGTAAGTAGTGTATGTTGTATATAAATTTCTTTTCCAGAACATGCTGTGGTGAACCAGACCAAAAGCAGATTTCAGTTGGCCACCTCTTTCTAATTCTTGTGAAAATTGACAGACTTGAGAGGTAATTATTATTATTATTATTATTATTATTAGAGTCAGGATTCCGGGGGCTTGAACGATGACTGAATGGAAACGTGGCCCATTGGATTGGGCAGGTTTGGGCTGTGTGGACATGTGCTACTCCTCACCCTGCCCTAGGTTGGGAAAGGATTTCTGGATGATGATGATGATGATGATGATGATTATTTTACCTTGCTTGAAGATATGTAGTATACCGTATGGTATTACAGTATATATATATATATATATATATAGTAGGCACTCATAGTATGTGAGTATATGGGCGGCAGAGGATGACGCATACTAGGAATTTCCGTACTCTGAATACATAAACTTATGGGAAAAATTACATATGGGCGGCACCCCCTTTCATGGGCAACCCTTGAGACTCCTTTCAGACCTAAGTATTGTACTGTACAGGGAAACAATCTAGGACTTATTATCTAAGATAAAGTAAACCAACAAGATTATGGCTTTACAAAATCAACAAGGATATGGCTCAACCAAACCAACAAGAATATGGCTGCTCACCTTAACCCAAGAGGACAACAGGCACAATGGAGGTAAGAAGAGGATCCAAGGCAGGGTGAGGCACCATTGTGGGTTTCGGGAGAATTCGCCATCGTCAGTTCACCATCACAAGGCAGGGTGAGGCACCATTGTGGGTTTCGGGAGAATTCGCCATCGTCAGTTCACCATCACAAGGCAGGGTGAGGCACCATTGTGGGTTTCGGGAGAATTCGCCATCGTCAGTTCACCATCACAAGGCAGGGTGAGGCACCATTGTGGGTTTCGTGAGAATTCACTGTCGTCAGTTCACCATCACAACAATAACAAGACAATTCACTGTCATTAATGAAGACAGCTATGGGTGATGCAAGAATATGTATTCAAAGGTGACTACAGCAAGGGAGAAACAAATAATTATTGATTTGATGGCTAATTTTCTCACAACCCTGGTGTGCACCTGCACCATCCGCCACATCACCCGACACACCACTCTCGTCACCAGCACTTTCGACACTTTCACTAGCTAATGCACTCACTTCGTTCATAAACCCTTCAAAGCGAAGTCATCACTTCCTCCACTTGGAACTGACAGTGTTCGATGTTCTTGAATTCTTCCTTGAATTTATCTAGGGCACACAGTACCCGGCAGAGCTCCATCATCGACAAGTCTCCACTTTCATTCACTGACGGTTGGCGCTTCTTGGGGTGGCAGTGTCGCATGCTCGGGGTAAACCCCGGATTTGGCCCTTTGCTGTCGTCTCGTCTACAACAAGTTCAATTCGCGTACTGTTAAAAAATACACTAAAACGTGGTGAATGTTTTTGGTGTATCTGATAGAGCCAGGATTCCGGGGGCTTGAATGATAAGTGAATGGAAGCGTGGCCTATTGGATTGGGCAGTTTTGGGCTGTCTGGACATTGCTACTCCTCACCCTGCCCTTGGGTGGGAAAGGAGGTCCAGATGATGATGATGAATAGATGCAAGAGACAGGTGTTATGGTCAGGATTATCAGGTATTCTGGTTAGTTGTTTTACCAGTTGCTTAAGATTAAACAATTCTTCAAACAGCATGCACTCTAGATCAGTATCATCAGTCCTGGCAGAATGCAATAACCATTCTACATTATGAATTAAAATCACCCAAAACTGTAATTTCTGTGCTATGGGTGAGGTTATGTTTAGCCAGCGGTGTTGATATGGAGTCAGATATGCTGGGTTCTGAAGAAACATTGGGGAGTGATAAACTACACCAATATATTTGGTAATATTTAGATAATTTAGTTTATGCAGTGAATAATCAAAATTAGCTGAAGAGAAGTTCAAAACAGTGTCAACTGCAAATTCGGATTTAATATAACAAGTGCCACCCTTGTTATGGAAGTTTGTGAGGAGTTGGTAACCAGGAAAACAAGTGGAGATGTTTCATGAGAGGGAGAAATTTGGGGTTCTGTTAGGAGCAACATTAGAGGGGATACTGACTGAAGAAAGAAGGTAATGGAATTCAAATTGGTATTAAGACCACGGATATTAGTGAAATTTAAGACTGAACCTGCACATCTCTGCTGACGAGCATAAACAGTGTGTGCACGAGTTTGCTGTTGACACAGCTGCTTGATGTTGACCAGGAGGACCCTGTGCCACCATATAAAAGTAGTTTTAGCAAAGAGCATCTGAAGGTAAGAAAGCTAGCAAGTACTTCATAAAAGGAGTGATTGTGACATATCACAGCCAATGCACCCTTATTGTGAACAAGCAGACCCTTGTTTAACACCCACAACCAGTGCACTCTTATAGTGAACAAGCAGACCCATGTTTGCAGATCCATTTAAAATAGTTAATGGTTGTTCCTCAGCCTTGATGTGTCTGATCACTCAGACCTATCGACTGCAGGTCAGCAGTTGCCCCTATGGGGTTTTTGCGTAGTTTCCCTACACAGCTGATGGTGTAGGTGCATCTTAGTATAGCTGTGCTGTGCAGTGCTTCATTATGTATGTTATGTTGTGTGGACCTATTGTATAAGCAGGGCGCATGTCATCTTTGAATTCTCCCAACTCAAATCTAAGCTGGTAACTTAGAAGGACTGGATGATGTCCTGATCTAAGCCTAGCTAGATGAACTCTATTATATTGATAGTTACATACTGATTGTCTTCCTTTTCAATACATGTCAGGTACTGTATACTAAATTGTACGTATTGTTTTGCAGTGTTATGCATTAGTACTTGATAGTACACTCCTTTAACAGCAAAACAGAATTGAAATTACAGTTTAAGCATGGAACTTTGAAGTGTCTTATCAGTCATAAAAATTTATTATTGTTATTATTTTTTATAACTGGGTGGCCCATATCTCAGGGGATGCTGTTGATGGTTCCTTCACTGTGTAATTTCTCTACTTTTTTTATTATTATTTATTTTTATTTTATTTTTTTTTCCATCCTTAGATGGGAAAAAGTTAGAATTGCAATGAGGTGATATGCATAATAGTCACTACTTTTTGTATAGCACTGTTTCTGGATCCCACCTCATCCCTTCCTTATGTGGGAAAAAAGGATGATGATGACTGATATACCTAAAAGTCCCTGCTACTTCTGTACTTCACCAAAATTCATCATACTTCTTTTGACACAGCCAACGCCAAATGCTAAACATTGTTAAGAAACTCCGAGAGGGTGGTGTACCATGTCATCGGATTGTGGTGCTGTCAGTGCAGCCATCACCAGGACAGCACTGTGTGGTGGTGGATATGGAGGAGTTTACGTTTCTACTCTCACAGCACCGCCTCATTTGCTACCCATGGATGGAAGAGGTATGTGGACAAACGTAGTAACATTTCTTCTCTTATTTATGGGCAGTCTTTGTTATACAGTGCTTTTTCTGACATTGTCATTTGTTATGATGTCTGCACTAAATAATAGAAACTTCTCATCAAAGTCCCATTGCTACCTGTTATTTGGTATTTGCTAGTTTCCCCACCATTTCCATGCTAATGTTTATGTGGAAAAACATGATTTTTATAACATCCTTTTCTAATAACGAGAGCTATCTAAAGTAAACTCCCGATTATCTGGTGTAATAGAGCCAAAGGCCTGCTATGTACTGTCAAATGCCGTGTTATGTAAAAGTACCCCCTTGGGACCCCTAACTCTTCTACCCTATAACCCTTATCAATTGTCTAACCCCTACAAAATGCTTTGAGAATAAAAAAAGAAAAAAAATTCCCTAATAAAATAATGTCCTGTTAAGTACACTGTTATGTTCAGAAGCAATTACATTTTGATGATGGGGATAATATCAAAGTCCCCCCAGCCGGAAGACCTATTTTCTTTCACCCAGCAGTACCTTATGTACAAACACGCACATTGTAAACACTATAAATTGTCGATAGACAGCTAAATAATATTCCTAATGTTGAAATACAGTACTGAATGTACTGCGAAGTGCACTTTCATTTTCTGTACAGAAACACATTAATTCATGTTGATGGTGGTGATGGTGATGATGGTGGTGGTGATGTAAAGACATTATTGAAGAATACTGTACAATAATCCCCCCTCCCATATAAAACATGCTTCACCTTACTGTTTTTTTTTTTAACACCATGCTGTACTTTCATTGATTGAAATTCTAGCAGAAGACTCCACCACGTGGAACAAAACAAAACTTTCATCTCGTAGCAGGAAGAACAAACTTCACTTGGGAAGAAACAGTTGTCTAAATTATTTTGAATTTTGTGTTAACTATTCATTTGTAGCATAATTATTTTGCTTAGTAAAATAAACACATTTTCATTTATTTGGCTTAGTAAAATAAACACATTTTCATTTATATGGCTTAGTAAAATAAACACATTTTCAACAACTCTTCTTGTTTAGTAACACAGTCGACATTTCTTTCCAATACACTTTCATCGGTGCCTTAGCAGAAACTAACAGTCACTTGTGCAGTACAGTAATGTACACGTCAGAACACTTAGTTGTACGTACTTACCAGAGAGGAGAAGAGAGAGGAGGGACGGCAATACAATGTGTCAGAGAGACAGCAGAACTAGAAGGCCACCCAGGTTTTGGAGGGAAGCCCATCGCAATGTTGCCATTTAATCATAATAATGTAAGAGACATAGAGTGCAATGTTGGCTCATCTGAAGGTCAGCACTATAGTGGTGGAGGAATACAATGTAGATTGAGAGAACATGCACCTTCCTGCTGCCTCCCAGTGAAAACTCTGCATTAGAATTCTCGCTCCCCTGCCTTGGGCAGTGAAAACTCATCTACTCCCTACCACTGCATCTTCCTACCAACACCCTGTGAACAGCTAGGCCCACCAACCATCAATGCTCCCTCTCTTCCTGAATGCTCCATCACGTTCATAGTTACAGTACAGTATACTCCCCTCCCCCCTTATTTTTATTTTTATTTTTTTTCATGGCTGGATGTTTGATGATGACAACTGAGTTATGCAGAATAATAATGTACTTTTAGCCAGAAGAAAGGGTCCTTCTTGCCGGATAGTGACAAGATTTTATGCCTACCGCCAAGTACCATTGTAATTCAGCCATTGGCTATGCCGGATAATGTCGTATGCTGGGTACTGCCGAGACAGATATTTGGGAGTTTACTGTATTTATGTAATTCTTGATTATATTTAGATAATGCATGAGTACTGGTATACATTGTACAGATTATAATTAGCAGGTATACAGTATATTATAGCTGTCTTTGAAGACATTTTGAATATGAAGAGACAGTGACTGACAAGAAACTAGCTGCCTTAGAAGAGTTATACCCAGTTTTAACTGCAGTTGCTTTAAGCATAGTTTTATGGTTTGTCCATGATGTCTTTAAGTGGATTTTAATGTTTTGTGACTTTGTATTGTTTATATTTATATATATATATATATATATATATATATATTCTTTCCTCCTCCTTCTGCCTGTGGGTGACTCTACACTGAGTGACAAGCCAAATGGTTTCCTGTACACCAGGAAACCATTTACTACGCTGAATGGTAACCATATAACCAAATTTTGGCTCCTGGTGGTCTAGTGGGTAATTATTGCGCTCCAATTGGACTGAGCCAGTGAAGGTTTATATCCAAGGGATGGTTGGGATTGATTGTTCATGTAATGCCACTCAGGGATGAGTGAGGCTGGTCACTCATCTTAAATGTCAGGACCAACTGCCTAGCCCTGGGCTCCTATGCTCCTCATGGGGCAATGTAGGATTGGATACACACACACACACACACACACACACACACACACACACACAGTAATCCTTCATTTATCTGCACATAATAGAGCCAAAGGCATGTCTGGGTAGTGGCAACATCTGGATAATGAACACTATTCCCCTGCCATACCCAGACCCTACCTATGCCGAACCTCCAACCGATACCTAACCTATTTGTACAGTACCTATGCTTCATTTGGCAGTGTTTTCCAGTAATTCAGGCATATTTAGACATCAAAACACACAAAGAAATATCCAAAGTAATGCTAAACACCAAGAAAACCATGCGGAAAAACAACTGAAAACCAAAAAACACCGAACATACTGTATACCTACCTGTATGTACAGTACCCCTCCTTATTTTGGCAGTGTTTTCTGGTCATTCTGCCATATTTTGACATCAAAACATACATAGGATTATCCAAAATAATTGTCAGTGGCAAGAAAACCATGAAAAAAAAAAAAAAAAAAAAAAACCTACACACTATGTACAGCACCCCTCCTAATTTGGCACTGTTTTCAGGTCAGTCTGCCAAATTTGGACATCAAAACACATTGGAGTATCCATTTTGGAGTATCCAAAGCATTGCTAAACACCAAGAAAATCTATTAAAAAAAAAAAAAAAAAAAAAAAAAAAATATATACACTACTGTATATACAGTACCTTTCCTAATTTGGGTATTGTTTTCAGGTCAGTCTGCCATATTGAGACATCAAAACACACATTGGATTATCCATATTAATGCTAAACATTACGAAAGTAATGCCTAACCAACAAAAATTAACAAAAAACCCCGAAGACTGTTGAAAATCAGTTTCCTGTGGCGAGTAATTGCTCCCGGGGCTCAAAAAAAAATTCCACGGTCAAATATGCCACTGGAAATTGCTTATATTGGTGTAAATGGTATAGCATCATCTTTGCTGGTGTTTATACTATAATATTAAGCTAATAAAAACACACAGAACTGATAAGTAAAATTACAGAAATGCAGTGAAAATAAAGTGTTCAGGAGTAAAACTTTCCTTCATATAACGTCCCACCATCCTAGTGCAATATTTGGCCAGGCCCTGCCAAGTGTTAACCCCCTAAACGCTGTTGTTTACAGTCGTTCCCCCCCGAGTGGCGGGGTTGTATCGCGGTCTGAGTACCTGTAGGAAAATATTCGCCAAAAATCAGAGATTAACCCTAGAACATTATACATGGAATGGCAGATAGTACTTACATTCAGCTTTCTCCAGAGACAGGCGTTGAGCCTTCGTGGACTACCCAAGGACTTGTGGAGACTTGCAAAGTTGGGTAACCAAATCTTCACTTTCACACCTCCAGCAACCCGGTTTCCCCTCTACCACAGGCTCATTCTGTCACAGTAAACTTTATACTACAACGTAAAGGTAGTTAGGAATCCGTATTTGTACAATAAGCACTGAAAATACGGCTAAAATCAACGGAGCATACGGCCGACATGCACTGTGGCGGCGGTCTTCCCGTCACTCAACAAACATTTCCATTTTCACAGCTAAAAACATGTATACTACATTATTTTCAATCATATTACTTCCCAAAAGATCACCACGGCGCGCTTTTTATTCTGCCTTACGCCCGCCACTTTATTCTCGTTTCTGTCGGCCGCTTGCACTGACTGGGAAGAGCTAGAACTCGCCATAATGTCACTTTGAAAGCCTGCAGTAAACTGACTAAACAGGGGCAAACCGTGAGAAAAAAAGCTAGTGTTACAACTGGGGAAACAAGCGTTTCCTAGTAGCGTAAACTGCTTGTGAGAGGAGAGCGCAGATTTACAGTTCTGAGTGCTCAGAGCGCTGCCATGTATCACAGCCAGGCTGGCCGGGCCATGGTGGGAGGGGGGACGGGGGGAAAACGCGATACTTGGCAACAACTGAGGTCAGTAGTACAAAGGTAAAGTATGCTAGTTGTAGCTAGAGGGTGGTGGTACTGATAGACAATACCAGCTGGAGCCTGCTTGCCCGCGGTTATTCAAAATTTACTAGAATCGCAAACGCGACGATCCGCCACTATGTCCTTTTCGCCGAGCGTCGCAAACGTGACGATCCGCGTTTAAGGGGTTAAGCATATGTCTAGATGCAGAATTTCAGTAGCTTTCTCGTGGTCATTTCGGAATTTTGATACGACCAATAGTAGTCAAATAAATTACAAAAAACTTTGAAAACGCAGGAGTCAGTGTTATGACGGCAGGGGAGGGGAGGGAATGAAGAGGGAGCCGGGAGGGTATGGAGGAGGGACGGGAGGGGGGGAGAAGCAAGGCTGTGGACAGGATTTTCCCCCTTCTGTCAACAGATGGACAGGTTCTTTTACCATACATTTACTCACGGCCTGTGGTCTGCTAGTTACTGAGTGGCCATGTGGAAAAACACAACTCACAGTGACCGTGGGACTTTCGACGTTCGGTGGAGGTGGACAGGCCTTGTCACTAAAAATGTACTTTTGGCTTGTGGTCTGTGTTTGATGGTGGCAGTTGGGAAAGACAGCCCAGTGGTTGCACGACGTTGAACATTCGGTGGGGATGCGTACAGACATTTTGACACCGCTTGCTGGTTACAGTTGTATTTCTTTGGTGTTGGAGGTTCGTTGGGAGTGATTGGATGAGCACGCACTTTGACCATTCAGTACAGGGGTGGACAGATTTAATTTTGGTTGTGGCTTACGGACCACTTTATGCTCATGGCTGGAGCCCAGCAGCCATGATACCAATTTTTAGAAAATGTCAGTGGGCCAGGTGAAGTTCTTGGGGACTTTTACGTTTGGATAAAAGCAAGTAAAGTTGGATAATGGTTTAATAAAGCCAATGTCCAACAACAAGATAATGAACACATCCGTATATTGAGTGTCCAGATAAATGAGGGACTGCTTGTATATACTGTATATATTTTATAGAGAGAGAGAGAGAGAGACACACACACACACACACACACACCCACACAGTGGAATCTCCTATATCGCAGCTTTATGGGACTGAGCAGATGCGGCGAGTTAGAGATACCTGATCTTTTCGGGAAAATTACTTGTGGGTCTGTTATCTTGGAAAAGTTGCTCCTTACCACCTAACCTACATCAAACTGGTCACCAGTAAACACTAATAGCCTGGAAAAGATATCAGTAAAGCATATTTAATGGAAATGAACAATATTGTAAGATTCTTACCTTACTCTGACGACATTGCTTGAATGGACAACAGAGGGGGGAGGGGTTCTGAGGCTTGAGGCGGACTATGATCTCTCAGCACAAGGCGAGTGTGCCGCTGCTTCTGTGCCGTTTCCTCCACCAGCCTCCTTCAGAAGCCCCACAAAGTCCAATGTGGAGACAGTGGAAGCGGTGTCTTCTGCGCCCTCAGATGCCTCCGTGTTGTCGTAAGAGTCGTCGATTCGTTGAGGTTAATTCTTTACCAAGCAGATGTGGCCTTTCTGTATTTTCTATTAAAATGAGTCTTTCTTAGGTTACTTGTTATTATTCCTGGATTACCACAGCGACTGGGGATGTTTATAAACTTTGAAAGCCATGAATGAGGATTTAGAATGCGTGATACACTGCTGTGGCCAGTTGGTGAGATCATCGTTAACACTGCCACGGGTGACCTGCCTGTTTCCTTAAATACCCCAAAATAGGTATATATTGTTTTTTTCCACTCATTTCTTGCAGCCACAATTCAACAGTTAACTGTCTGTGTTGCATATGTGCCAAAATTACTTGACTTAAGATTGTAAGTTTATTAGACATGGAAGCACCATGCCTGTTTGATAAAGAGTTAACTCGTTGATTCCGTAATGGTGGGCAACATTGGCTGTATTCTCACTACCATCAATCCCCCTTATTACATGAAACTTTTGGATGTAATTTGACATTGGCTTCTTATCATTCTTCCCCTTCCTCGAAGAAGTTGTAGGCTTAGGAGGGTTACGATCGGCCATGGCAACACTGGGCTAGCGAAGGACGCACTGGTGGAGGGGATCCTTGTGTAAACCAGACCAGAACCACACGCTAACAATGGAGAGGAGATAATGCACTGAGCCGGGCACCAGGGCATAAAGCGCGGGCATCCTTCATGTACATGTCATGGGAGGGTAGCACAGTGATTGGCATATAGTAAGTGCTGTGCCTGAACATGATTGGTTCAGTAATTGCCATGCTTGACTACAATTGGTGTATGCCCGGCTAGATGCACGGGCTCGAGGTGATGGTGGCATGTATTATGCAAGGCGTCGGAAAAGCGTCACTTTTGAGGCTGCATTTGTGAATTTTGTGTAATTTCTGCGAGTTGCTGAAATTGCAAACTTTTGCATGATGTTGCTGTGTATTATGAATCTGCTATTTAGGATCGTGTGATTTAGATTCCACTGTATATACAGTATACCTTATTTTATATCATAATCATCATCATCTAATCCTATATTATATATATTAACCTTGTTCTGCTTTTACCCTTGTATAGTGGCAGTGACCTCTGTTGTTCCACTGCCATGATCTTTTTAATGCAGTCAGTCATTCAGTCAAGCAATCTTAGTAGACATCTGAATTGGAAGAGATGGTGAATTGGACAAGAAACAAAATATTTAATGATAACAGAAGAGAGTTACGGTACGTGTACTGTAGAATTAGATTGGAAAACTAAGAGTTAGGGGTGAAGAACAAAGGTTTTTAAGGAAATGGAGAAGTAGAAGTTAGAGGCAGTGGAGAAGTTCGAAGATAAAGGCAGTAGAGAAGTTAGGAGGTGGAAGAAGTCGATAGTTAGGAGATGGGGAAAGTTGAGAAGTTTGGAGATGGAGGGAGTGGAAAATTTAACCGGAAGTTTTCCATCCATAGGTGGGAAACAGGCCATGATGATTTATCTGTTTAACACTGTAGGTTTTTTTATATCATCAATGAGAACAGTTATGTAATAGATACAAAATAAATTGGTTATAGAGGGTGATTCTGCTAAGGCAAGGAAAACAACTCACCGCAACCTGGAGGTGGTTTTGCCTTCACTTTCTCGGGGTTTGTAGGTGGGTGCAAGGTGTTGATGACAGTTTCATACTGTCAGTTATCCAGTGTTCCTTTGCACTTGAAAATATAAATTATCTGTATTTTATTAAGAGGTATTTTGTGAAATGTCATGAGTATTGATGGCTAGGAACAGTGTCTGCAAAATTGTAGATTATCCCAGAAAGGATATGAAGTACTTGGATACACTCTTGAGAAGGGTTGCATTTTAATATATGTATGTGGTACAATATATATATATATATATATATATGTATAAACTGTTGCAGTTTATACAGTGGTCTCTGTTTTAGTCATTATAAAATGCATACTTTAAAATGTTGACGGATTACTAGCGAGGTTGAGGTAGGAATTTTGAAAGATAGAGGGATAATGAATGGATATATGACCCACGTGATGGCCACTGTTGATAGATCTTCCACTTCTGTGCTTTCCTCTTCCTTTTTCTGGATCCTACCCACTCCATTTGTTAATGGGAAATTGGATTGGCCTAATGATACACTGGCACAGGCAATACAACCCTAAAAGCATAAAACTTGGCAGTATACTGTATTGTGTAACACGAGCGTGTTTTTCAGAGCAGATTATAGACCATTGGCTTGTTCAGTGATGGGTTAATTTAAATTTTGTCCCTTTAGTTTTTGAAGAAGAGTTACTGGTAACTAGATAATACTGTATGCACTTTGTCACAGAACAATATATGGAAGGTAGTACTAAGAACAGTGGTGATGAAGTGTCATGCACTTATTTGTAACGATGAAGGAGGCCAGAGTAGTGCCTAAATATTTTTATATTAAAATAACGAAGAAAGAATGGAAAGGCTTCTGATGGGGGGGGGGAGAATAAACAAACAGTACCCTGTTACTAGTGCGGTATGGGAACTCGGATTTGCAGACTGTTTTGGAGATGCTTAGACAAATAATTTTGTATAAATTATTACAGAAAGGGATTTCATTAACAAATTTTCACACTTATCATTTAACTGATCTAAGTGTAGCTTCTGAAAGTTGTTTTAGTTACCATTTATTACAGGTTGAGTATAAAAAGTAGCAGTGTCTGCCATGGCAAGTTTACTCACTGCTGAGAGTGATCTTCTAGTAACTAGTTTTAGTCTGCTGTGTGTAGCAGTAGAGTTGCCAGAAAACTGAACTGATGCCTACTGTATAAATGCAATACTTAATTTTAAAATGTCAAGAAATTCTCGATCACGGAATGTGGATTTAACATGAAATCGCTTTGTCTCATCGTTTATAAAAGTGTGCAAGCATTGGCCTTGGTCACCTAATGGCGGCTCTCCACACCACTGCTTGATGTCTGGCAGCCTCCCTGTTCAGTCCTTTATCCCTGAGATCACACTGACCTAGTCCCAGGTCTTTTTCGGTCAGCTTCGTGCAGCCCCACCCCTGACGTTCACACTTTTCACCTTCTGCACCTGATTGTCATCTCCATGCTCTCAGCATGCCCAAACTTTCTCACTGTACTTGTCATCACAGCACCAATACATTCCAGGTCCATCCTTCCTCTCAACTCTTCATTTGTAGTCCTAACCCCTCCATGCCTCTCATCCAGGGATGTGCTACATGTCCATTTTAATCATTGTTATTTCTGTATGTTTAAGCCTATGAATATCCTCTTTCTGTACTGCCCAGGTCTTGCTACCATACAGCATTACACACCAAACACATGCCACATACAGAGATCCTTGAGCATTAGGAGAGGGAACAGCTGTCAGAACTTGCTCCAACCTCTCTGTATCCTAGCCACAGAGCTAGCTCCAGCCTTACCTCTAGCACATAACTGTCCCTTAGATAACAAAACTCCACACACTCAAGAGGCTTTCCAGCAAGTTCAGTCCTTTCACACACCTGACGGTCTACAGTACATGCCCTCTTTGACAGACTGCACACACAAAATCAGCATATTTTGCACTCTGCCTTCAATGCCACCACCTTTTTTTATGCAGCCACATCTCAAACATTACACAATCCCCCCTCCCCCCCCCCCTTTATTTTTTAGCAAGCTAAATTTTCTGTATGCAAGACGTTGCAAATATAATTTAATTTTGTGCCATGTGCAGTACAGGCTCTCAAAACCATGTGTCAGTTCATGTGCTTAGCACACTGTTCCTGCACTTGTAATGAGTGCATACACATTGAGGCTTGTTGTAGTTGGAGCGAATTGTTCTCTGTTTGTACTGTCTACTGTATGATGTTACAGTGATCAGTTACCATCTGTCCATCTGTCATTAAGTTACAGGCAAGTTGGAGGCAGAGCTTAGTGACATCATTGCACACTCTGTAGAGTGAATGAGGATCTATCCTTTCATCCATCACCCAGTCATTTTTTTTCACTTTGATGCAGGGTCGACCAAGCAAGACCGAGGGTGAGCGTCTACTTGGGCTGATTCACCACAGTGTAGGGTGTGGTCAAGGGACCTCCCTTCTCCAGGAAAACATTGCACAACTCAAACACAAAGAAGAAAGAGATGACAGATCTTATTATCATGGAAGTCTTTCAACCATCGATGGCTAAACTAATTTATAGTATGAAAAAGATTTGTTGAAGCTTTTCAAGTTTGCATGAACAGTTTATATAATAAGAGAGGAACTAGGTATTGCTCTTGTGATGAATAGAAGATAGTCATCACTGGTATATGAAGTCAAAGGTTGCAGTTTGTTTAGTGCAGAAGTGAAGAGTGGAATATAGATTGACTGTTTATATATGCCACTCAGATTAATAATGGAATAATGTGGATCTCTCCTGAGTTAGCAGAGATTGTTTACAAATACCAAATCCTGATTTTTTCTTACATCCTTTATAGTATTTTTAATAAATTGATAAGTTGCCTAATAATGGTGGATATTTTATTCTTTCCATTATCAGACAATTTTACATGTACTTATCGTAAGGATCTCATGCGCTAAAGGTGTTTATGGAGAGTTTCTTTAAGCTGAATAAACTTTTCTTAGTGTAGGAAGATAACAATATGCCATTATACTGCTGAAATGAAGTAAAAATCATAGTTATATGCCTTTTTTTTTTACTACTAACAAACTCAGCAGCTGCACTAGTTATTTAAAGTAATACCTAACTAAGGATAATGGTATGGCACGGTATCATTCGTTTCATTTATAAAAACTCCAGCATGCTTGCATGCATTGGACTTTGTCACCTAATGGCAGCTCTCTATGCTGCTCAGTCTCTGGCAGCCTCACCATTCAGTCCATTATCCCTGGGGTCACGCTTTATGACCTCAGCTCAATATATGCTGTATATAGTGTTTAAGCAACTGGAATGTGAATTTGCACATGTATAGTCAAATACTAAAGACTCTTTGCCTCTCTTGTCTCAATTTCGTGGCTAAATTTATAGGTCTGTACTCTTGGCGGTTAAGGAAGCTCCCTAACACCTCTTCCTGATTGATTTGTTTTTCAGTACATCTGACATCATTTTGTATGTTATATGTGTAGAGTATGGTGATATCAGAATGATTCAAGTGACACAGAAGGGGACACAGAGGTGTAGTAAGCAAAACAAATAGCTCAGAAAGAGTTGTTAAGCAGCTTCCTTAACTGACTTGAATATGGGCCATAGATGACTGAATGTGATGCAGTGGACTGAGGTGTATGTTATTCATCTGTGGGTGATCATATACACTTGTCCAAAACGACTCATTCAAGTATCTATGAATCTAGCAGTGAAAAGGATGCACGGAAGGCAAACAGACAGACGTATTTCACTGTACAGTAGTGAACTGTGTGAATCCCTATAATTTTTACCTTAATAATTATCAGGTGAATCCTTGTAATCATTATCTTAGTAATTATCAAGTAAATTCATAAAATCTTTACCTTGACAATTATCAAGTGCATATGTACTGTATAGTCTTTATCTTATAACCCAGTAATTACCAGTTAAGGAAACAGATGTTGAGAACTATCAACAGCAACTAAAATTCTCAGCTTCACCCAGCGCATTTGTCTTCCATACCACGTGCTCTGTTAAATTGTATTTAGGGTGCATGGTGGGTACAGTAGTAACCATTTTGTCAACTACCAAATTAAAAAAGGAATGCAACCTTGTCATGTGAATCTTCACATGTACTTTATCCATATAATTCAGTCCTACATGAAATTATGCTTCCTTGGCCTTCATACTTCACTTTTTCTTTATATTCACATTCACCTATCTTATCAAACCATCACCTTTGCAATCTATGCCTCCACTGACATAGAACTGTTTCACCGCTTTAATTAAATATGCATTACTCCATTCTCTGTCATTACTAGCTCAAGCACTTACATGCACTTATTTCCTTTGAGAAACAAATGTCTTATCAAACATCTTTCTTGACTTCCTGCTCCTTTTTTTCTTTGGCTTAGGTGGGTGAAAGAAGAAATGAGGCAAGTGGAATTAGCGTGGCACCCCATGTTATATATAGCCTTATGTGAGTGAGGGGGCTGTGAAGTGGAGGGAGGACAGCCTGATTCTCAAGAAGAGATTGACATGGAGTTGATTTGTTCACTGCCACTTCTTCAAGGATTAAGCCATCTGGCTGTAGGTAGGTAGATAGACAGACAGACAAATAGGTAGATGAATCCTTTCAACATAAGAGACCTTTCGTGTCATAAAACCATCTGGAGGTAGCAAAAATAAAATTAAGACTTTACAAGACTGGAAGAGTTATGGGGAAGTACTGGTGTAGCATCATTTTGATTGAACAATTGTATATGTAATATTTTGTAATGAATTTCACCAATAATTCCCCATTTCTTTTATGAACCTGTTCAGCTTGGGAATACTTTTTCAAGTTTATTTTATTTTTTATTTGTTTATTTTTCTATTTTATTTATTTGTCTATTGAGTATTTTATTCATTTTAAGGTACCTTTCAAACTCTAAAAGTTAGGTGTAGGTTTTAAAATTCTTTACAGTACAAGAGTTCCTTCCTAAATCGCACGGAAATTTCTTATAGGAGTTAGAACCGACTGATAAAGATGTCACCAGGATTCATCATCATCGTCTAATTTTATGTTTATACATGAGGAGTGTAGGAGCTTGGGGCTAGGCAAGTTGGTCCTGACGTTTAAGATAAGAGTGATCTGCCTCACTCATCCCTGAGGGGCAGTACATGAGCAATAAACCCCAACCACCCCTTGGATATGGAAACCTGCACAGGCTTAATCTGATTGGAGTGCCTTAATTACCCACTAAATCACCAGGCGCCATAATTTGGTTACCACTCAGAGTAGTAAATGGTTTCCTGGTCTATAGGGAATCATTTGGCTTGTCACTCAGTGTAGAGTCACCCACAGGCAGAAGGAAGAGGAAAGAGTGAAGGAAAAAAAAGACAGAAGAGGGAGTGTAGAGTCACCCATAAACATAAGGAAGAGGAAAGAAAGACAGAAGAGGACGGAAGGAAAGAAGGAAGGAAGGAAAGGGCAGTCACCTGAGAGCAGCACTACATTGAGTGAGTAGATGGTGAGCACCCCCACCTACCACTGTATCACCAGGATTCTAGGAGATTATAAGCTAATATCTTATCTTTCCTGAGGAAGCCACTGGTATTGATTTGAGAGTGGCCTGTAAGCTCATACTGCAAGCAGTACAGTAGTAAGCCATTGTACTGATAGATATTTGATTGTGGTGGTAGCAGGAAGAGTAAACTTAAAAGAGATTTAAAACTTACCTTAAGATCCTCAAGAAGCCACTGGTACTGGTTTGAGAGTGGCTTAAGTCCGTACTGAAGGAAGTAGTAAGCCTCTGTGTTGATGGATATCATGTGAACTGGCCCAATGTTGAAGCTGTAGTAGAGGGATTCTGTTTCGTCGTAGTTGGGCATGCTGAATCTAGCTCGGTAGTTGCTGAAGTTGCTGTGGGAGGAAGTGATGGATAAAATTGTTGGTATTTTTGTTGCCGTGGCTCCTAGCATATCTGAATGTGTGGTTGAAATTATTCGTGTTGTGACCCTGGGTTTATGCGAATGTGAATGTGGTAGACTATGGGCTAAAATTTACTCTTCTCATGCCCTTTCAAGGGATTGGGAGGGAGTTGAGGGATGTTTGTATAATCAGGCAGCACCTCTAGTTATATTGGTGCCACCATGTGAAAGCATCGTCTCCAGTACCAATACCAGATGAAGACAATACAAACCAGAAACTCCTAGTTCTTTCCACGTCTGTTCTGGTGTCCTGTTTCCCCTTTTTATTTCATTCAGTCGTGGCTTAGTAGGTTAGAGCACTCCGCTCTGGCCGAAGGGTTGGAGGTTCAAGTCCACCCAAGGGTCATTGGTAGACATCAGGAAGGGCATGTGGTCATAAAGTACTACATGCTCCAAACCAAAGCTTTCTACCTAGGGACAATGCCTTGGCCCTAATAAAAAAAAAAGGGACTTTGTCCAAGGGTTGCCAGGTGTGCACATTTCGTGCCAGATTGGGCAGGTTTAGATGATTTGCGCTTAAAATCTGAACGGCTGCATGTTGGGCTTTTTTGGGCGATTTTGCTATGGATACGATGTTCATTAAAAAAAACAGACGTGGCATATGCCTGGTATATGAATATGACTCTGTAATCTTCACCCTACCACTCCCCTCACGCATTGTGAAGCCTTAACTAATTAGCACCTCTACCTCACCTGACTTACCATGATCCCAAGTGTGTGTGTGTGTGTATTAGCCTCAAGACTGCCATTCTAGTGAGTGCAAATTTAGTCTTAGTCTACTTTCATATGAAAGGTTCCGAACATCATGTATCATTTTTGTCATTCTTCTCTGTACATTTTCTAAAGAATTTATATCAGTTCTATAGTACGGACATCAGATTTGCACTGCACAGTCTAAATAAGGGCTTACTGCATCGAAATGTGGCCTGAATGTTGCCATCACTGATGTGCAGTACAATTATAGCACCAGAGTCATACTGATCACCCTGTACCTCCCTCACATCTATCTCTTTGCCAGAAGCCCTCACACCCTTTACCAAGCCAGCCCAATCCAACCCTGATCCCATAATTACTAATGACACAAAGTTCTCCCCCTCTACCCCATTTCCCACTCCATACCTTCTGTACTGTTCTCACTCTCTCTCTCTCACGACTGTACTTGGGCTAGTGATGGTTTATGTGCTTTTTGGGTGTGGTTTTGAGAAGATTTGGCATCAGCAGCACCCACCGACCTGGCAACACTGCATTGTCTTATCAGCAGTTTAGGGACCTAGGGTAGGTTGTTCAATCCAAACATTTAAGGGGAGGAGACCTCTCACTTGACATTTCTCATGTACTCTGAATTCTTCCCACTGTTTGTAGGTTGTGGCATAGGTAGTGTTGTGTGAATAGTGAATGTGGCATGCTAGGGCTGCAGGATGTGTTGGAACTGATGCCCATTGCACACAAAATCACTAAGCGTCTTATGAGTTGCTCATAAGGCAATAAGGAGAAATGTAGAATGTTTTAAGTGAGAGTGAAACAGTAAGACCGCAACTGAGTCAAAATAGGGTTTTATATAGCTCTTGTTTGAGTATATAGTGTACAGTTGGCTCTGTTAATTTTGGAAGCTGAAGCAGAACAGTGGAGGTAAAATCTTCCCAAAACATGGTAATGTTTGGGAGACTGATTTGACATATTGTGTGTGTTTGTGTTTGAGTTTTAAATGTGATATGCCATTGCCATTTCAGGCAAGACTTACTAAGCACTTTCATGGTTTCCTGGACAGGTTATGTAGGGAACATACGCTGCAATGGGTTGGATCTGCCTCATAAACTCGTCTCCTACCCGTGCATTATCCTGTAGAATGATGGAAGCTGTATTAACATGAATTCTTGAGCAGACTGGATAATTTTTTTCAGTTTTATTTGTAATGATTTATTTAAACTTGAGACTTTACAAATTGGAAGTTTAGATATTGGTTTGATTTTTCATTTCTACTGTTGGGGAGGGGGGTGACTACAAAGAGGTAACTCATTTCACTGGAATCATCAGGGTTGTTCCATGGCAGACACTTTTACTACCATGATGGAATTATCAAAATACCCTTGTAAAATGGGTACCCAACTGAAAGCCAATCACAGTCCCCCCCCCCCCCATCCCCCTATACTCTTCTCAGATGCCTGTGTATAGTCATTCTGTCAGTTGCCAAGTTGACCAAAGGACTAGGAGATTGACTGATGTATGGCCCATCTTAGTAGGTAGGCTGTTGATGGTTCTCCAACTTCTGTACTTTCCTGGTACTTGCCCTGTTTCTGAATCCTGCCTTTCCCAATCCTTATAATGGAGAGTAAGGGTTAGGATGATGAATTTCAGCTTCTGCACCTCAGGTTCTCAGATTCTTACACATTTATTTGCCATATCCAGCCATGCATGCCTCCTCTTACCATCAAACTTAGACAAGCAAATCCTTTTCACCAACCTTTTCATATGCATTCTCAATAACATATCATCTAAGCACACACTTTTACCCTCTGCTTAAAACAACAACAACACATATCTTTCTTATTTATCCAACAGATGCAACTTTATGCAATTTATATAAAACAATACAAGGCATAAGAGTACAGTTATTTAGTGAAATAACAGGGCCGGGACAGGACCTCCCTCCCCTTACCACCACCACCACCACCACCAAACAAATTTCTACATGTGCCTGAGACATAACCCCCAGTTATCTGTTACAATTTTTGTATATATCATTCACTAAAACCCCCAGTTATCCATTACAATTTTTATATATATCATTCATTAAACTTAAATATATAGTAAGTACAGTACAGCACAATACTTACAGAATCCATATCGTATGCAAAGTCTCCAACATGAATGATGGCATGATACATCCCTTTCTGAGTTTCGGCCTGCAACCTAAAAAGATAAATACCTTTGTGGTTTAATCAGTATTTGGGGATGACCCTCTTCAAAATTGCTCAGGTATATCTTTTTCACCAGAATGGATAACAATACCTGTAGAGTGGTGAAAAAGGTATATCTGAGCAATTTTGGAGGAGGGAGGGGGCGAGGTAGGCCAAGAAGGTGGAGGGATGTGGTGGATAAGTGTGTGAGGAAGAGAGGTTTGGAAGTCGGTGAGGCTAGGGTACTGACGAGATCGAGTTGACTAGATGAATGTTGTGAGAAGTGCATGATCAGGGATTTGGCACCCTTTTTCAGCGTGACAGTGTCTGGATTGACTGTATCGGATACGTTTATATAAAGCTACAGAATGCGGTGAATGTTTTTGGCGCAGCAGATAGAGCCAGGATTCCTGGGGCTTGAATGATGGATGAATGGAAGTGTGGCCTACTGGTTTGGGCAGATTTGGGCTGTTTGGATGTTGCTACTCCTCACCCTGCCCAAGAGTGGGAAAGGAGGTCAGGATGATGACGATGATGAAATTATGTAGCTTTATGCGGCAGGTTTTTGGTAGACAAGAGCTTCCGCTTCTCAGTATTTTTCCTCGCATTAACACCAAGCTTCAGCATTCATAAAAATTATGTGCTGGGTAGGGTATGTCATCATGTTGTGGTACTGATATAACTGGGCAGTGGAACAGCTCTTACAGTGGTGCCACCACATGAAGGCTTCCTTCTCTAGCACCAGGTCTAGGATTCAAAAGAGTGAAACAGTAGGAAAGGACTGGGTATTTTTAAGGTCTTAGACACGGGGGTGGGGGGGAATATTTGGCATTCCACTGTAAAAGTCTATATGAATCTGAATAACACTGTCAGGAGATGGCAAGAATGTGGTGAAAAAAATGTCCTAGAGTTATCGGATAAAGTATGAACTGACAAGGGGAGGGACAGTGTACTTTCAGCTCCCAGGTCTCCAAAAAGAATGGACATGCACCCTTTAGTTCTGTTCTTTCATGTCTGTCGAGAAAATAATAGTCACATCCATTCTTTGAAGTCTAGGAATAGTAAGATAATGTCGGTTCCTTTCTTCCATGTGTAGCAGAGATAAAATATCAGTTCTGTTCTTCCATGGACCAGTAATTTCCGTTCTTAATTATATAGCTAAAGTGATGAAAAATGTCATTGAATTAAAGAAGCTAAACCTGAACCTACCTGGGGAGGGACTGCGCATTTTCAGCTCCAAGGTCTCCAAAGAAAGCGAGTGACACAGGCCAGTCGGTGCCATTCATCCATGTCTTGAAGTAGAACAGGTTGGACAGTCCATATGAACTCCCACAGTGGTACACTGATGAAGGATAGATAAATGAATGTGCAGTGAAGTGAACCGTTACTGGTAATTAACCTCATCATCGTGCTACCACCACCACCATGGTCATTATCATCATATCACCAGCAGCAGCAACTGTAATAGTAGCATTATTATCATCATTACAATACTTTTTCCCCTCCAGAAAAGATAAGATAGGACACAGAAACTAAAATGAATATGAACTAAAGTGTAAGAAACAGATTCATCATCATCAGCAGCAGCATCATCATCATCACCCCCCAATAAGGATAAGAGTGAGGTAGTGTTGAAGAGCCAAGGGAGGAAAACCTAAAAGTGAGAGAACTTTACTGTTTTTACACTTTCTTTGTCTAAAATATGCCATCTCTTATTCATTGCTCACTTTTAAAACCAGATTAGTACTAAAATATGGTTCTAGTTACAAAGTGCTGTGAAAAGGATGTGGAGCTGCACTATTGTCCTTTTCTGCTACTGAACTATGAAATAAGCTGCAAAACGACAAGAATCTGGGCCATGTTAGTAAAAGCATTCAATAACAATACACCAAATGAGTCATACAGTGATTACAGCTCTTGAATCAAAGTATTTCTGAACAATAAACAAAGAAACCACGCTAGAATAACAGAAAAATAAAAGATAAAGAGCAACCACTGATATCAAAAAATATACAAAGATTCATTTATGCCACCAGATAATCAAAACAGTGTTATATACTGTACATGACCACATCTATAACCTAGTTTCCATTAATATATGTAGGGTCCAGTTGCAGGAAGAGGAAAGCATTGAAGTAGGAAAACTTTCAACAAAGTTACAGTGACGTAGCCATCTATCCAGTCATTCTTAATTTAAATGCACTGCACATTAACCTACGGAAGTTGGTTGAATGTTGAACACAAAAAAGGAATAGGAAAGCATTCAAGCAAAAGAACTATAGACAGTGACCAGTGATATATGTCGTATAGCCAGTCAGTTATATCTTAAATTGGAAAGCACAGTAACTCCCTGGACCTTATCTGGATGGTGAACAAAATATGTATTGTTTTCACCATAACCTGGTCTAGGTTTTCATCTTTTTGCAGCTTACTTCATGTAGTTTATTGGCAGAAAAAATCAATGCTACAGCTCTGCATCTTTCCATTGCACTTCTTTGTGACTCCCATTATATTCTAGTGTTAATCCATTGTTACAACATAGCATGGAAGATGGAGTGATGGCAATTTTAGGTCAAGGGAGAGTAAAGTGAATATAATGTAGCACTTTTCACCTTGGCCATCAAATACGCCTCTACCCACAATCTGAGGACAGGTGGAGGTTCTCATGGACTTACCAGCATACATTGGATAGACTAGAAGTGGCACAGCTGCTCCCTCTTGAAGTGATAAAACTGTGGCTCACTACCTTGCTTTATCAGGCAGTGTTAGAAAGCTCCAGTTGTATGTACAGTAAAGGTATAAGTTCATTAATGTGTTTATCAGTCAGTGTGAATAGGCTCTTGAAAGGTAGTATGTTGGATTATTCTTATAGCCGAGGGGAGAATGAATACTATACTCATTGTACTCTTAACTAGGTCTAAAATCTTCATCTTGCTATTTTCCTTGCCGATTTGTAACACGAATATGATGCCATCCAAAAAGTAGTGCTACGGAATGTAGGACCATTATTTTGTCTTTTTGTACCACTAGACTGTGTGAAATAAGCTGCAAAAGGACTAAACTCCGGTTCAAGTTAAACAAGTATATCTACATATCTGTTTTGTGAAATATAATGTGAATAAAGGGTCAGGATGGGGTCTGGAAATGCCCTCCCTTTTGTATGGGCGTTGATGTGGTGACTTCTTCAACCTGACTCTTGTAGCTAAAGCAGTCTTGCACTTATGATACAAAAATGAGAATGTAGTGTTGTGTCCATTCTTCTTTGACCCCCCCCCCACACACACACACACACCATATGATATTGCCATTTTGAAAATGAGGATTCAGTGTCTGTAAGGTCAGTCACTCAGTTCCTGGCTGCTGAGCACACCCAGTGACGGGATAAGTCCTGTCGAGAGGACACAAATGTCATCCAGGTGTTGCCACTAATGACTGAGTCACTATTAGGCAGTAATTATTGAGGTGTTACAGCTCTGCCCTATATTTGCACCAACCTTCTGTGCAACAGGCTAAAGATAACTTGAGATCTGTATCCAATAATTTTCTAATAGGGAGTTGCAGTTTTGCCCTTGTACTGTATACCAGTAGTACTGTATGCTGTGCTTATGGCTGCCTTCCTAGCCCAAGAGCACACATTTTTTTTTTTTTTTTTTTTTTTGCATAACCTCCCAGGGTCAGTGGATTTTTCCCGATATATAAGAATTTAGTCTGGTAGGCTCCTTGAGTCCGGTAAGAGCGAATTCTGGGATACTGAAGTCCATTATATCAGGGTTTTACTGTATAGCAGTGTTAGCTTTATAGGGTGGTAAAGTGCTAAGGAGAGAGAAATACTGGTAATGTATAGAAAAGAGAGAATTGGAGTGCTTGGCCGGAACACCTGGGATGATGGGACTTGATGATTATCTATCTATAACCAGATGCCTTAATCCTGTAAGAGGTGGCCACAAACAAATCACCTCCATACTGCCCTGTCCCCTTCCATTTCACTGCCTTCCCCCCAACTTTCTGATATACCTCTTTACTTGAGCCTTCCAACTCATCTACGGTCTCCCACTCCACCTCACTCACATGCTCTCCTAGTTAGTCTCTCCATCCTCACCATGTGACCAGACCACCTCAGTGTATTTCTCCTAATGCTTTCAATCACGTTTCGATGATGCGTGGGAAAAGAAAATGTAGCAGAAGTAGTACAGAAATTTGCAAAAAAGAAAACTCAAGAATAGTTTGTGAAAAAAAAATCAACAATAAGTAAAAAAAGAACTAAACTACAGTAATCAAGAAAAACAACAATATTTCATAAATAGAAAACTGAAAAAGTTAATTAAAAAAACAGGAGTAATTAATAAAAAAACAAATCTGTCCATCCATCACCCAATCCTATGTTGCTCCACGAGGAGCTTAGGAGCCTGGGGCTAGGCAAGTTGGTCATGACATTTAAGATGAGTGACCAGCCTCACTCATCCCTGAGTGGCATTACATGAGCAATAAACCCCAACCACCTCATGGATATAAACTTACATCGGCTCAATGCAACTGGAGCACTTTAATTACCCACTAAACCACTAGGTGCCATAATTTGGTTATATGGTTGCCACCCAGCATAGTAAATGGTTTCCTGGTGTACTGGAAATCAGTTGTCTTTGTCACTCAGTGTAGAGTCACCCATAGGCAGAAGCGAGAGGAAAGAATGAAGGAAAGAAAGACAAGGAGGAGTGTAAAGTCACCCATAGGCAGAAGGATGAGAAAAGAATGAAGGAATGAAAGACAGAAGACGAAGAAGGAAGGAAGTGAGGAAAGGGGAAGACACCCAAAGCAGCACTACATTGAGTGAGTGGATGGTGAGTGCCTCCACCTACCTAATTCATTAAAAAATAGACTAATTTATAAAAAGAAGTGAACAGTAATTCTTTAAAAATATTAATAGTAATGCAAAAAAAAAAAGAAAATGTGGCAGTAATTCATATGGGGAAAAAAAAAAAAAAAGCAGAACTGATAATAGTGATACAGTAATACTTTTTGAAGATAAAAGATAATTACACTCCAGTTTTCACTGGCATCTTTGTAAAACTGTGGTATCAGCTGAAGTAAAATAACGACCATCCTTATAGGTGTGGATTAGATTTTTTAACTGACAGACTTTCTAATTTTCTGTGGATATGATAATAATATTATTGGTAATACAAATGTAAAACAAGACTGTGGTGATGACCAGTAAATATAAGTACAGTAGTGTTATATAAAGGCCAGTGGATTATTTAATATGCATTTTTTTTTTTCTGTAGATGCAGTATCCCCCCTCCCCCCAAAAAAAAGAAAAGAGAGAGAGAAAAAAAAAAAGAGCTGAAATAGAGTGAAGATGTTTAATTACAAACATCGTCATCTGAAGGTCTGTCATATGTGTGCTAACAAAGAGACGAGCACAGGTGTTACTCCTTCTTTATGCAGCTGGTCATAGGAATACTTCTCAGGTGTGCTGTGCTGGCTTGGTCTTAGGCTATACTATATTTCTTCAGCATCTCTATCATACTCTTTCTTATGCATTTTATTTTTAGTTGAGGCTTATTGTGACCACCCCTTATGCAACGAAGGCATCTGTTAATTGGTACATTGTTAAATATTAAGTTGCATGGATTAATGTGCTGGTTTTCTGTCATTGCTGGAAGGAGTACAATGATTGTCATTATCATCATCATCACCATCTTGACCTTTATCCTCACCTAAAGATATGTGAGCATAGAGCTGCCACAACAGTATATTGTACTGTTCCAGGAGTTTATTATTATTATTATTATTATTATGATGCATTTATTCATTTATTTTTTTGGCAGAGTTTTAGGTATGGTTCTGGAATGATACAAACTCTTACTTCAGTGGATAATTTACAGGAGTGTATACTTTTTTGTTTACTTGGTCATTAGGTAGGGTAAATACAGATAGTGTGGGGCATAGGTGAATGTTAGGTAATGAGATTTAATTTATCAGAAGGGTAAATTTAATGAGTGATGAATTGGCAGTAAATATTGCATAGGCTGGTAAGTGTAGTATGGGGATTCTTACCGTCATGTCATTCTGTTTACATCTCATCTTCAATCTCATCAGCCTGTTAAAGTAATTAACATTTTATTCTTGCTGCACCATGATTATATTCAGCTTAAGAAGAGGCCTTTAGAAGCAAAGCAGCTAATGGAGGATATAATTAACTCCCTCAGTTTTATGTCACTCAAGTTGAATAACAGCATCTTGATTGCAAAAGTAATATTGTTTATAAAATACAGTAGTGTATGTCATCATAACAATAGTATTAGCTGAAACCCCAGGCTTATCTGAACATGAACCCAGTGGATTGCTGGCTGAAATTACCCTTATCCTGCAGTCTGGCATCCTCTTCTGTGGGGATTGGGAAGGAACTGAGGAATGTTCGTATACTGTAACCAGGCAGCAGAGCCACCTGCTCATATCAGTGGCACCATGTGAAGGCGTCCCTCTCCAGCACCATGTCATTTTTGTCTAAGAATTTTGTCAAAGAAGTACTTGAATAAAGTCACAGTACAACTTACTGTATCCAGTGTTGGGAAGCAGGTTGGGGAGGGTGACGCGGTGAATCCACATAGCGCGCTTCTCCGACCCTCCATCAGTAAACTTCTGGGATGTCCCCTCAGCCAACTGGTCCAGCTTCTTAATACCATACTCCACAATAGGTCTGGGCGTTGGGCTAAAGGTGGTCCATGTTACTACCATGTCCTGGTTTGTCTCTGTGAGATCGAAACGTGACCAGCAAGAACTGAGTCAGTGACATGTACAGTAAATCCACGACAGAGAGTCTAGGGAGGCTGCCCAGCTAGTATATGGTTGAAACAAGAGTCTAGCGAGACTGCCTGGCTGTGATATGGTTAGAAACAAACTCTGTCTGACCCTTTTTGCTACATGGGGCGTTCCCAAAGAAGATAACGAGTGAATTGCAAAAGATGTCATTATAGTGAAGGAGTAAATCAATAACCCCCTGAATCCATTAATGTATTTTCCACAGTTTGTCGGCTAATTCCAGACAATGTTGTTTTGGCTTAGGAAGGACTGGTAGTAGTGAATGGGTTAGTGGAAGCTGTATCTAACTCCTCAGTTCAAAAGAGACTTCTGAGCTGAGGAGATTGTCTGAAATAGCATGAAAAAAAAAGGGAAGAGGGTTATTTGAAGAGTAAAATGAAACATGAAAGCTAGCTATACCGGTACTTGTTTTACTCTAATGTGGCCTACAATTGCCATCTCATCATCTTAATTGCAAAGCTGTAACAGTAGATTAACTTTAAAATATGATGTCAGTCACAAAGAAGAGCTACAGAAAGGATGTAGAGCTATAGCATTGTCATATTGTGCCACTGACATACAGTACGTAAAATAAGCTGCAAAAGTAAGAAAATCTAGACCAAGTTAAAGTGACAGCACTATAACTTACCTCCAATGGCAAGGTGGACATGCTGAGGCTGGTAATCTGCTGTCCTCTGCATATACTTGAAGATATCTAATACAACGGATGCATGACACCTCCCCACCAGCATGCCAATTAGTATCATCCACAGTAACCTCATCTTCATAAATTCTGCAAGCCAAGTAGCAGGCATTCTCAGTTATTTCTCTGACTGCTAGGATTTATGTTTAGTGTTAGGGTAAGTTAAATATCAGAGATGGGTCATTTCCTTTAACATCTGAATCGGTATAATCGTATTGTCCATGGTAACTTCATATGCAGTACTCCGCAAATGAAATTTCGTGCAGTCCTCGTGTATTGTTTGGCTGTTAGAGTTTATGTAGCTGTGGTGTTAGCCTGAGTAAAATGTCAGAAAATGTTACTTTACCACCCCCAGCTGTGTCATCCATAGTAATTTCAGCATCATTAGATTTTGCAAACTGTGGTAAAACATCTAGTCCTCACCTAAACCTTTGACTGATAGGAATCTCTCACCTGAACAAATGTAGTATTGGTCCAAGTAAAACATCAGGAAGGGTTACTCAAAAAAAAAAAGGTTACTCTTTTCCAGCATCCCAGACAGTTTCTTCTATATTAACAACATTTTCATAGAGTCTGCAAACTACATATCAGGCAGTCCCATGTTAATCCATTAAGTAGGAATTCTACCAACTGAACAGAATTGTCTGGTGTTAGCCCATGTGAAATGACAACCGAAGGGTTATTTGAGATAAGATACTCTTCAGCATACCCAACAGTTATCCATAGTACTGTAGCTTCATCTTCCTAGACTCTGCAAACTAATTATCAGCACCCCTCAGTTGTTTGACTAAGATTAATGTGTAGCATCAGCCTAGGTAAAATATCAGAGAAGGGTTACATTCTTCTGACACCCCAAATAGTTTCATCCATAGTAACTTGATAGGTTCACATTTAACCCTTTCACTGCAAAAACTGCTTAAGGGCAGGTAAAATTGTCAGCTGGGATTTCTGTCAGCCACGATTTCTATTGACAGAACAAAAATTTTTTGGTGTTAGCCTGATGAAAGGGTTACTTGAGAAAGGGTTAATTTTCCCCTACACCCCAGTTTAATTTTTAATAAATTTGTCTTCATAGGCTCTACACTTTAGTTATTAGACAAGCAGTCCATTTAAAGTTTGAGATGTGTGAAGGCAGATATTTTAAATGGCTCCCCCTTTTTCTTTAAGTGTATAAGAAGTCATCTATAAAACCAACTTTATATTGAATTATTTATTTATTTTAAAGTTTAATGTATAAAAAAAGAAATCATCTATGAAAACAATTGTATATTGAATCAAAAGCAGCTTTAAGCAAATGAAGATACTGATTTATCGCCATCTTAGTAATAAAATAGCCGAGATAATTAAATGAGGACTACCTGCAAGCAGAAAACAGTATAACAACTACTGTATATTGTAACAGGTTGTTTATGTTGTGCAGTCTTACTGATGGAGAAAATACTTTACAGCAGTATGAATTATGTAAAAAATAGCATAACACAACCTCTATTGTAACCATAAGATCAGGAGCTCATTTCCAGCATGATGTTTTACAGGAAGAGGATGGTAGAACTTGCAGCAGCCAACTTTTTGAGGGTTTTGAGAATGACTGAAGTAGAAACTTAGGAATCAGCTGCACCATTCCAGTCAGCTCTCTCCACATCTCTCAAACCAACACAGCTAAACAACCCACTCTGCCATCACTATCCCAACCATCCAGAATATCAAGTCCATCAAGGCCTTTGTACAGGTATGTGTTTTTTATCTCCAAGTCAAGTACAGTTCAGTGAACCCTCAATATATTGAACTAATTGGAGGAAAGGTAACAATAGAGCAATGTTTGTTAAGCGCAACTTTAATAACACCTGATTCCTTTTATGCCAGATCTTGTTCGATGGATGCCTAACAGAATTAAATGTTTTCACAGTTTTACTTCAGTTTTATGTGGGTTTATACCGTGTACAGTACCTTGATATTGTATATATATATATATATATATTTATAAAATATTTTCATCCATTTATCCATCCATCATCCAGTCCTATATTGCCCCATGAGGAGCGTAGGAGCCTGAGGCTAGGCAAGTTGATCTTGACATTTAAGATGAGAGTGGCCAGCCTCACTCATGTCTGAGTGGCATTACGTGAGCAATAAACCCCAACCACCCCTTGGATATAAATCTTCATCAGCTCAATCCAATTGGAGTGCCCTGATTACCCACAGAACCACCAATCAGTAATAAACAACCACAGAAAAGCAGCAAAAATTACTTATACTTTTCGTTTCATCTGGCATCACCTCGATAAATTGACCTGTTAATTTTAGGTTTGGTAGGCTCGCAGAGGTCGATATAGCAGAAGTTCAGATTAACTAGTCGCAGTACAGTACTGTATAGTGAGGGCTTCCTGTGCTGTATGTTCAGTCAGTACAATTTTTTTCCCCCAACCCCAACATTATAGCTATGGCTCATAATTGAAATTAGGTGAAGTAGGGGATCCAAAAGGGACAAAAAGGTATTTAAGTCCGACCTTGGAGATTCACCTTTGGAAAGTATCGTTACTCAGTTAATTCTCTCTCTCTCTCTCTCTCTTTCACCATAAGGCAAATATTTCTGAGTGTGTGTTGTATTTCATGGTTTAGTCCAGCTTTATGTTGTAATATTAAAATCAGCATGCCAACACAAAAACATACTGGAAAATATTTTCAGAATTTCATCCATTGTTTCTAAATGTAATTTAAGAAGAGTAAAGATACTGTACTTGTAGCCATTGTAACTTGTCACTGTACTTTTTTAGCAAATCCAAATCTATTTACGTACAGGTATCATAGATATTTCGTATAACTGAAACTCAGGTAACCAGTGTACTGTACCTGTATGTAGGGTTGTGGATTTGGTGATTATATTTCCTGACTCGGACTCCAGAAATTTTATAAGTACCGTACGACTCCGACTTAAGTATGTACACTGTACTAACAATACGGCACATGGACATGATGCGGACAAATGGATAATATTCGTGAATTTTGATAGATTCCATTCGTAAATCATTATTTTAAATTCTCTTATTGTAGTGCTTGCGTAATAACAAATAAACCATATACAGTACATGGTTGTAATAAAAACTGAACAAAGAATTGAAAGATATGATTGATACCATTTCAGGACCAAAAAACTAATCAGCATTTGTAAAACAGAAATATTACATGAAACCATTTCAAAATTATTCTTTCCTTTCCTGCAGTTAGGAAATATATGACAAACCAAGTATATATTGATCTTTCCCCCTTACTAAAAATAACATTAAAGCAAACATTAAGTACTAATATGTGAATGAACATGAACCATTCCATATTTGAAAAAAGTAGCAATATGTGAATATTTAATTCCTAATACCTCACATATAAACAAAGATAAAATAAACAAAACGGACCTCTTATAGTTAGAATGAATTTGTTCTAAGAAACAGGATTGCTTCAGTTAGATCCTCGTGTATTGCTGCTATCAATTCTGATCTGATGATGCAAAGGGCAGAAAACAAACGCGTCTCACTAACTTGAGTCATTGGCACTGCCGACTGATAAAGAAAAGAGTAATCAAAAATGAAATTTCTGGAAGCTGATGATATTTTGCAGAAAATTACCAAGGTTTTCACAAGATGTGACTAGCTGTACCTTAGTATTACTATACTTAAGCATATTATTGCCTCAGACTTAGTTAGCATATGTGGACTTACAAAACTCAGAGTCGGAGTCATGGGAATTTTACTGACTCTGACTCCAACCAAAAACAGACAACTCCACAACTCCAACTCCAACACCACAACCCTGCCTGTATGGGTGTTGGTATAATTACTGGGCCCTCAGATTGTATAGTACCATAAGTTCTCAGTTTAAGTCTTGGATATGTTCAGGCAAAATGCTACATTTGAGTGAAACAACATAAAGTGAGATGTACTTTTGTTTCATGACGGGTTAATAGAAAATGTTATCATGACTTAGGAGAAAAAAAAAAAAAAAAAATCACAGGCGGCTTTAAACGATGTTATGTCATTACGAGCTTAATAATGAAGCCACTGTTTGTGAAGGCGACAGAATTGTTCACCAGCTTATACACCCTCAAGCATTTATATGTAATACCATGTAGCCATTATACCAAATCAACTAACTCTACTTGAAGACAAAATTAACCTGAATACATTTTACCCCCCCCCCACCCACCCACCCACCCACCCAAGAGAGAGGGAGAAAAAAATCAAACTGCTCTTTGGTAAGGGATTTAACATGAACGAGAAGTAAAAGGGATATGGAAATACATAAACATCGGAAAATCACCACAAGTTAGTTGACCATTTGACATGTGTCACAACATTAAAAAAAAGGTTTAAAAAACTGGGTGAGATAGGGCAGTTTTTTGGTGTGCAGTGAAGATTTATTCCACAGTATCCTCCAGCACTGTAACTGTTGGAGGAGGGGGTTGTAAAGAAGGCATGGGGGACAAAGCAATGGAAGGGAGAAGCTAGCATTGTAGGGGGTGGGAGTGGGGATGGGGATGGACTAAGAGAGTATCTGCTTTGAAAATGATGATGTAGGAGTAATACTTTGGATTGAAGGTTAAATTTTTCTGCATCAAGAAGGTAAAGTTCACATTGCTCTAGTTTACCTTGTTCGGTGATACAGAAGCAGATTCTTGCCGTAATGATGTTTGGATATTTGATTTTGACACCTGACTGTACCTAATATGTCATGTGAAGCATGTATCTAAGTCTGTTTATGGGTATGAGGTGGAGTCAGGATTCCAGAGGCATGAATGGTGAGTGAATGAGTATGAATGCTTTTAATTGGTCTCTCTCTCTCTCTCTCTCTCTCTCTCTCTCTCTCTACCAGTAGGTGGGGAAATATTAAGAGTATGATAAAAAAAAAAATAGGGAGAGAAAAAATGCAGGCATTGGGCTAGTATTATTCTACAAGGATACTCAGAGTGTATAATTACATTATTAATATTGATATAGATGTTTCATTTGGTGAAGACAAAGAACCAATTATTCGTGGCGTGGGTGACTTAGCACTTCTTAAGCAGTGTATATTGTATATTGCTCTTTTATACTGTCTGGCATATTTGTTCATCTTTGTATCCCTAACTATTAAAGGATATTATGGCTCTCAGGGAAAAAAAAATTAGTAATATGTGCCAGTGACAATACAGATAATACAGATTACTTCAAGGCAAAAGAGACAAATGAATGATTATATGGCGCATTACATTGGACACTTATACTTCACTTTCATACGTTTTATGCACTTTTATGCCTTATATTTCTCCATGCATTTATAATTTCCCCAGCCTTTCGTAGTTCCGAAGGTGAGATAATATTCGGATGATCACGAAAATTCCTGTCTCACCCCTCTAAATTTAATATTTAGCATTGATATAAACGTACGTGTTCGAGTGTTACGCAATAAACACAAAGCACACTACTGGTCAACAGAATCAGTATAAACCTGCATAAAAATATATATAATTAAAACAGAGCCACACCTCAGATCACCACAGAGTTTTCCTCCAGTTCGACGGTCGCACAACACTGATACTTTAGATACGAAAATTCGGTTTATAAACTGTGTCAGCCGTCTACTACGATACCACCGGTTGCCATGGGTACGCTGGTTATACACGAGCGCACGGGGAGGTGTACAGCCGTGACGTTACTTGAGGTAGACCGGCAGCCATCATAACCAGCCAGCCTGTCGGGCATGGTATTGAATTGAAATATTTATTGTTGTAAAAGGTACAGAGTAATATTTTGCCAGGTATTTTATTAACAATTGGAAACAAAATATTGAATGTTTGTTATTCATAGTTATTTTTTATTTTTATCTTTTTGCTTAGTGTGCTGGCAAAGATGGATGTCTGCTTGCTATTTCTTAACTGGAAATAAATAGAAAGTTTTGGTTAATCTTAGTTCCGGTTTTGATACTTTGTTATGTAGGTTTTTATTAAGTAGATTGCCCTGCAGAAAATAAACAAAAGGTTAGCTGCCCTTGTTTCACAAAACGGTGAATTGCGCAGCAGTGATGGGGATGGGGTGGGGGAGGAGGATAGGAAGTGCAGGACTTATCAGCGACATTTTGTTTTACTGTCACGCCTGTTTTAATTTGTTTTTACAGTTCATGGATACTTTCATAGTAGCACCCAGAGACACTTACTACTGTAGCACCTGACAGCTTAATCGATAGATGCGCTTTATTGAAAATGTATGTAATATTGGGTACAAGTACTTAGATTGGTTCAAGGCTTCTAATATATCCGTAGCAGACTGTAGTAAACCCCCCTTTTAGCCAAGTGTCCCCCAGAAATACATTGCTGAGTGTATGTTGGTTTTTATGTGTTGTTAGTCAATCTTGATGGGAGCGAGGTACATCAAATTGATAAATGTCAATAACTTAGAAAACTTATTAAACATCTTCATTAAAAATAAGTCATATTTTCAAGTACTTTATTACCGAGAGAATCAGCTGGGCATTTACGTGGGAAGAAATCAGTGTTGAGTATAAAAAACGTGTAGTTATCAGTGTTCTTATCGAGTAAATGCGGGGGGACGAAGGTCGTCAGACTGGGTAAGATGACCGCCTGGTTGATATGCCAATGGTCTGCCTGCGTGTTTTAGTGTACTTGGTAATACATAAGTACAGAAAAAAAGTTCTCGTCCAATTAAAAAGGGTTCCCGAACGTTTCCCGTCAGAACGATGCCCCGTCACAATGAATAGAATTCACCATGAGGACCATGCCGTGAGAACGATTCACCGTCACATATTTTACAAATAAATTTATTTAGCAGATTCGCCGGATGTCACCACTTAGGGATAAGAGTCCGAACTGACTTGGATCATCAATAAATTAACCAGCGGCGGAGGGAAATGCTGCCGTTAAGAAAAACATAAGAGAGGATATATGCAGTAGGTCGGTTGGCCCATACTAAGCAGCTCCTAGAAGAAACAGAACTAGTAGAACGAGAGAAGGATAGCAAAGAAGGCTCTCCCCCTCCCTTTAAACCCTCCAGCTAAAGCCGGCAGGAAAGTCAGAAGGAACACCACGCAGTGAAGAAAAACTGGCTTGGACATTTGATTGGAAAGTGTGAAAGGAGAAAAAGAGACTATCATAATGCAACCTAGCTCATCTCTTGATTAAATGAGGTTTCCTGTAGTATTTTGTAATTTCCTGTTTTTCTTGGTGTATACCTGAAGGACTCCAACAACCAAAGTGTATAACAAAATTTCCATCACTGGGCTCCGTATCTCATCTAAGTGGAAATGAAAACTGAACAGAATCTAGTGGTCGGTCCATATCTGTAAGCCATACCAGTCAGATCACTCACCACTCGTACAGTCACATCATCCTCATACTCGTGTAGTGGAACTTTTGCGCTGTCCAAAGGCCCGTGGAAAAGGCTTTCTTCATTCATCCGTCTTCCATTCCTTTGTGACCCATCTGGAGCTTGGGGCCCGGGGCTAGGCTACTATCCCGACCCGTGTCTAGTTTCATAGTAGGTTATTATTATTATTACTAAGTTGTATAGTGCCGGTTTTGTTATTAATAATAGTAGTAGTAGTGCGATAGTCGCCATAGTGGTAGCAGCATCATCATCAGCAGTAGTAGTAGTAGTAGCAGCAGCAATAGTAGTAATAGAAACAACAGCAGCAGTTGTTGTAGTAATAGGAGCAGCAGCAGCAGCAGTAGTAGTAGAAACAAGTAGTAGTAAGACCGATTACGTAATTTTCGTTTCATTATAGCAAACTCCATGTGATCTTTTTCAGTCACAACTATTGAAGGTGGGAGGATGATACACCTTTCATAAATCAAGTAAATAAATCCTTCCTGAGTTGAATTTAATCGTTATTATCAGTGAAAATAAAGCTAAATGACGTCACCTGTAATGGAGGGTTAAGGTAAAAAAACGAGAAAGAAGGAAAGAATATGTTTACGAATGTTGTAGAACGCTGTGGATAGGATCCTGTAGAAGGATAATGAGGTAGTGGAGGAGGGAGGGAAGAGAGGTGGGTAAAGGAATACTGCCGGCTTATGGAGGGAAACGTGGGAGTAGAGGAGGAATAAGGAAGGGGGTGGAGGGAATGAGATGGAGGAGGGGGAAGCAGGAGGAAGGGAAGGGGGTGGGGGATGGAGAGGAGGAGGGGGATAGAGGGAAAGAGGTGGGGGCGGAAAGAAAGGGGGGGAGGGAGAGGTGGAGGGAAGAAAGTGGGGGAGGGAGTGAATGATTTGGTTCTGTTTGATTCTAAGTAATATTTTACGTACATACCTGTATGCATTTACCTATTATTCATTAATTTGTACGTATTCATATATCCCAAAAGGTCGAAGGTACAGGCAGTCATTACCCTGTTGCAGACGAATTGGTAAATCAGTGGAAAAATACACATACCAATACTTAACAAACTATCTATCTATCTGTCTATTGCCAGACGCCTTAATCCCGTATGGGGTGGCCACAAATAAATCGTCTCCATGTCGCCCTGTCCCCCGCCATTCACTGCCTTGCTCCCAGCTCGCACCCCCCCTCATATACCTCCACTCCATTCCTCCATCTCATCCTTCGCCTCCCCCTCCCTCTCCACCCCCTCCACCTCACTCACATAATTCACCTCGTCAGTCTCTCACTCTCCTCTCCACATGGCCAAACCACCTCAGTATGTTTCTCCCAACGCTTCCTATCACATCCACATCCACACCACAACGCTTCTTCACTTCTTCATTTGTCAGTCTCTCTCTCCATGTGACTCCACATGCTTCTTTCAAATAATTCATTTCCACTGCTCTCACACTTTTGTCCCTCCAACAAGGTCGAAGCTTCACTTTCATACTTTAGAGTTGGTATCACAATACTGTCATGTATTAACTTTTTCACTTCCATGTCCACTTCCCTGTTTCTTATCACTGCTTTCAAGGAACCAGCAACCTTTCTTCCTTGTTGTACCCTTTCAAGCACTTCACCCTCCAAACTTCCATCCTCATTCATCACACTACCCAAGTACTTAAACGCACTCACATTTTCCATTTCCTCCTCGTCCAGCCTCACTGTACATTCACTGACTTCACCTCTTTCGAAGACTATAACTTTACACTTCCCTACATTCACCTTTAGTTTCCTTTTCTTAATCTCCCAAGCTCATCCACCAAGCCTTGCAGCTCCCCTTCGTCTTACATACACAAATATATATATATATATATATATATATATATATATATATATATATATATATATATATATATATATATATATATTAGTGGTAGGTGGGGGCGCTCACCATCCACTCGATGTAGTGCTGCTGTCGGGTGTCTGCCCTCTCTTCTCCTCCATCCTTCTTTCTTTCCTTCATTCTTTCCTTGTCCTTCTGCCTACGGATGACTTTACACTCCCTCTTCTGTTTTTCTTCCCCTCATTCTTTCCTCTTCCTTCTGCCTGTGGGTGACTCTACTGTACACTGAGTGACAAGCCAAATGGTTTCCTGAACACCAGGAAACCATTTACTACGCTGGGTAGTAACCATATAACCAAATTTTGGTTCCTGGTGGTTTAGTGGGTAATTATTGCACTCCAGTCGAATTGAGCCGGTGAAGGTTTATATCCAAGGGGTGGTTGGGGTTGATTGCTCATGTAATGCCACTCAGGGATGAGTGAGGCTGGTCACTCATCTTAAATGTCGGGACCAACTGCCTAGCCCCGGGCTCCTACGCTCCTCATGGGGCAATGTAGGAATTGATGATGGAGATTATATATATATATATATATATATATATATATATATATGCGTGTATGTATAAAAGGACTGCATAATGGAGTAGAACGGCGGAAAAAAGTTGGGGGGGGGGGAACTGGAGGGAATGGCTTGAGTTGGAAAAGATGTTTGTTGTGGGTAAGCATAGTTTCCTTTTCGCCTAGTTGATTTTCTGTGTGGTATATATATATATATATATATATATATATATATATATATATATATATATAGAAGGAAGACTGCATAATGGAGTAGAACGCCGGAAAAAAGTTTGGGGGGGAGGGGAATGGAGGGAATGGCTTCGAGTTGGGAGGAACTGATCTTTGTTGTGGGTAAGAATACTTTCCTTTTCGCCTCTAATTTTCTTGGTAATAATTTGACTTCCATGGATTATGTTAAACTTTTCGACTATTGACTTGCTGTGTGGTATATATATATAAATACATATAATAAGGAAGACTGCATAATGGAGTAGAGCGGCGGAAAAAAAAATGAGAGGGGGGGGGGACTCGAGGGAATGGCGTCGAGTTGGGAGGAACTGATCTTTGTTGTGGGTAAGCACACTTTCCTTTTCGCCTCTTTAATTTACTTGATAATAATTTGACTTCCTTGGATTATGTTAAGCTCATCGACTGTTGACTTGCTGTGTGGTTACTCATTGTCTATTAGACTGGATTTTTTTTTGTTTTGTTTTTTAATATAACCGGCAGCGTTGTTTGGGGTTTTGTAAGGGCTTTCTCCCGTATGGTAGTTTGTTCACTTTTCTCTTGCAATTTTATTTCCCGTACCTCGCAGCTAGAATAAGACAACTGTAAGGATCTTCATACATTCCATTGCACTTTTTCGTGACTAGCAGTATATATAGTGGTAATCCAATGCTATGGCTGGACATTCAAGATGGCAATGATAGCAGAAGGCAAAGTTGAAGCACAGCGTAATGGAATTATGCTTTTAATTTTGATTCTCTCTCTCTCTCTCTCTCTCTCTCTCCTGGACAATTTGGAGTTAGGCTAAGAGCTTTCTTTGACTGCCAACTTGCAAGGCCTTACCATATTTTGTATTGAAATGAGGCCTTCACAGGTTACTTGGTATTATTCCTGGATTATCACAGGTACTGGGCAATTTTGTAAAGATACATTTGAGTGCAATAAATAAGGATTTGGATTGTGTAAATATTCCGCCGACATCTGCCAGTGGCCGGCCATATTTAACGTTCATAATGCGCATTTGTTAGTTTGAAAGCTGGCTGCCAAATGCAAGTGAGGTTAAGTTGGATTAGGGTAGGTTTGGTTGAATTATTAAATTTCCCATTGCTTTGACACAAGATACACCGACGCATCCAGTCAGACCGATGGTTGGTATACAATGCGGCCAGTCGGAGAGATCATCGGTAAACATTGCCATGGGTGACCTGGCCGCTTCCATAACTACCCAAAAATAGGCATATTTTGCCTTTTTCCAATCACTTCTTGCTGTCATTTTCAACAGGTTACCATCTGTGTTGCATATGTACCAATACCCGGTATTACAGTAAGCCTTTGAAATAACGAACTAATTGGGGAGAGGGGTTTGTAGCTATATCCGAAAGTTCACTATATACGAGGAGTCGGTATTTCTGAGGGATTACGGAACTCAGTTCGCTATATAAGGGGAGTCATTTGGTCCTACATGCCCAAACATAACCTAAAATATATGAAGTTTTACATGGAGAATTCAGTGGTTTATGAAGTTGTACTGTACATGTAAATACAATGCTGTATGAAGTTGTACATATAAATGCTATACTTAAAATAAGAGTACAGTATAATGTAGTACTGTTACAGTAGTTACAGTACTCTTATTGTGCCAAGAAGGGATGCTGTTGTCACTGTGGGCAGATTCCCAAGCTTCTCCCTCATTTAGCGACCATTGTTTGCAGACTCCGGGGGAAGTTCGGTTGCGATTTGGCCATCTGTTATATCCAAAATTCGCATTATCGGGGTTTGTTATAATGAGGGTTTACTGTACTTACCTTGAGATCGTTAGTTTGTTACAGGTGGAATTGCCACGCCTGTTTGGTAAAGAATTTCTCTGCAAGCTTTAATGGCTTGTTGCATGAAGTGGTCATGGCCTGGAATGCTTTCCGTTGAAGTTAAAATTTTCACTATTTTCACTAGATTGTCAGCTTTGTTTATTAACTTTGGTTTCATAGTACTTTACTGGGTTAACCTATAAATAAGGCAGTTCTAATTGTCCTGTGTATTGCATTTTTGTTAATTTTTCTTTTTTGCTTTTCAGTGCATAGAAATTTGTCAGCCAAGAAGACAGGATTGAAGATATGCTGGTGTTTGGACTCAAGTGACCAAGGGGATGGACATTTGGACACAAGTGACAAAGAAGACGGGTGCGGACTTTGGACTTCAGTGACCAAGACAACAGGCTTTTGGGCTCTGGCGACTAAGAAATCGGGCGTGGACTTTGGACTCAAGTGGCAAAGACAACAGGCATTTGGACTCAGGCGACTGAGATGACGGGCATTTGGACTCAAGTGACTGAGACAATGGGCATTTGGACTGAGTGATGAAGGTTTTTCAGGTAAGTATTAGTGTTCCCCACCCCGCACCCCACCTCTCAGATTGGTTGACTGTGGTGTTTGAAGACTAAAGGATCTATATTGGAAACCAAGGAGACTCACTTCTGCAGTAGACATTTACTGTAGCAATTAAATGGGTACTGGCTAGTTTGACTAGTAACCAGTGACTCATTTCCTGTTGCAATAATTTAGTAGATAGAAAAATTGTGTTAGTAACCAAGGAGACTCTTTTACCATTTTATATACTGTATATATATATATATATATATATATATATATATATATATACTGTATATATATATATATTATGTATACTTATATATATATATACTGTATATATATATATATTATGTATACTTATATATATATATATATACGGGCTTCGAAACAGTTTTGTGGTCTTTGGGCATGAATCCACGTCGAGCTGAAAGTTTCCAGTCAGCACTTTAGATGCGGATCTGCGTCTAAACAAAGAAACATTCACCATAAATCAGGAATTGCATCGAGCGCCCTGAAATTTGGTCTGCTATTAGCTTGATTGAATTTCCAGTTCAGTGATACTACAGTATTTTCAGCCATGGGAAAATTTGAAAACAACCAAAAAGCGCTCTGGAAAAAATGTGGTACTGTATAAACATTCTTGTGTGTTCTTTCAACTTGTAGTCGTCATAACTATTTTACTTTATGCAGTATCAGTTTCTGTTTTCTTTCATACTGTTCTACATAGCCTCAACTTTCTGTCAGTACAAAAGCAAATCTGCAAATCCAAATATTTCGGGGTTAAAAAATGATAAAACACTCAAGCACGTGTATTTGGTATAAACGTGCACTCTTTCAGCTTATACTCATCATAATTATTTTACTTTATGCAATACCATATCATTTTAGTTTTTCTTTCATCTTATTCTACAATATAAAAACAGATTTGCTAATCTAAATATTTTGGGGTTTATGTGAAGCTACAGCATGTGGTGAATGTTTTTGGCATATCCGATAGAGCCAGGATTCTGGGGGCTTGAATGATGAGCAAATGGAAGCGTGGCCCATTGATTGGGCAAATTTGGGCTGTCTGGGCATTGCTACTTCTCACCCTGCTCTTGGGTGGGAAAGGAGATCTGGATGATGATAATGAAAAAGTTAAATGTCAGGACTAACTTGCCAAATCCTGGGCTCCTATGCCTCTCATGGGGCAACACTTGATTAGATGATGATGAAAAAATGATGAGAAAAGAATAAACTTGAGCATGCAGCAGAGGAGGAGGGGGGGGTGAGAATGGGGAGCGGGAAGGTGGAGGATGCTGCTGGCTGCCACGGTCTCAGCCCACGAAGGTGTTAATAGATGGTACCGTATAGAGATGTTCAGTTAGTGAGGGAATAGTGTAGATTAGTTGCACTGCCTGTCCCCCAAAAGGAGGATAGTGATTGAAATTGTGCCCATGTACAGAATTTCTAATCCTAGACTTTAAAATTCTATCTATCTATCTGTTGCCAGACGCCATAATCCCGTAAGTGGTGGCCATTTGAAAAATTAAACTTGATAAAAAATAAGTAAAATGAGAGGTTGTGAAGGTCAATGTTGGTGTCATAAGGTCTGTTTTAGTCTCTGGCAAATGTTGCCCAGGTTTTAAAAGGTACATTTTCTTGTATTCATGAAAATTAACTTTGGTTTGTGGTAAAGTTGTAATTTGTCTGGGAAAGGTGTCAGTTTTGCCCAGGTCTTTGTAAATGTGTAATTTTGGTCTGTTGTAAAAGGTGTTATTTTCCCGTTTGTAGTAGGGAGTTGACATTAGCAGTGTCTTTGGTGTTAAAACTGTTTTGAGCTGTTTTTAAGGTAGAATGTAATGATCTAGCTAGGAGAGTTTCTAAATTGGGAGTGAGTGTTTGAAGTAGATTGTTCATTTCTGCAGTTTTATGTGGTCACTCCTTGCAGGATGGTGTCTAGATCCTGAGAGAGTATTGCAGTTTTTAAAAAATTTCACTATCCATTTTAAAAATTGCCTAGTTCCATAGTGACGTATGTAATAACAGTATATTTACTCTGTAACTGCAGTAACATGAAATCCCATTTTTCCCTCTTCAGAGCATAGGGGCCAGAGGGTAGAACAACATTTAAAGATATATACTCCCTCATAGCACTGATATAGCCTCCTGTAACATCTTGGACTTGAACCATAATGCATAGGATTTGCTGTTCTGACTGGAGTGCTCAACCAACCATACCTTCCAGTATAATTCAGACTGCATAACTGGGTTTTGGAAGTCATTGCTTGCTGTCTCTTGTAACGATGTGAACGTCTTCAGACGATTGACTTAATGGTTTCATTCTTGCTGCTTCCAGTTTTATTTGCCAGACTATTGTGGAAGGAGTTGGGTATAGTAAATTCTCAGTTGTGTCACTGCATATTCTAGCATGTCATGAGGTCACATCAAATGGCAGAATTTTCCATGGGAAAATTCCCTGGAAAGTTAAAAAACTGAAATTGGGAACACAAGTTTCCTGGCAGCATGACAATAGAATGATTATCATCCTTATTGCTGTACATTATATAAAAGTGTTTTTCTGTTTAAACATTTATACAGTACAGGTATAAGGTTTTATACTGGGTTAATTCTCTTTTAGAATGGGTTTTAGGGTATTACGTCACTGTCTGTCAGTGTCACCTTCCAACACCCCCTTGGCTGCCATATCAGATAATTTAAAGTTACTGTATATACTGTATAAAACAGTTCAATTTTTTTTTTTTTTTTTTTTTTTTTTTTTTTTTTTAAAGCTGAATAAAATATGGATGCAACAAGAGTAAACTAGACTTGAGAATCAAGGAGGTTCATATCTAAACACTAATCACCATCCTATCCCAAAGCATAAAGTTTCTAGTTTACTCTAACCTAGTCTTATCCAGAGAGATTACCAGCCTATTTGATATGTAACCCTCCTACTCATAGAACTTCTATTTATTGTAACCCATCTCTTCAGAGACTAACTCCTCCCCCCTCCCCCCTGGAGGTGAGTACCCTGTCAAATTTGGTTCAAGACTGGCCTATATGTGTAGACGATTTTATTTTTGCAAGAGGCGAGTACCATGTCAAGTTTGGTTCAAGACTGGCTTACATGTGGGTGAAAACATGTTACATCAAGAACATCAGTGAAATTACACGTTAGTGTTTTCAATTAGACGATATGAAATAGCCATATCTCATTCTTGCTCGGCTCTGATACAGGTACAACAACAATTATCTGGCATTGGATGGTCTGGCACCTCTTTTAATTCATACAAACTTGTGAGAGGGCACTTGAAATTTGCACACCTGCCAGACTAGTTTACTGGGCGGCCACAGATAGTGCTCACTGTGATTTAATACAGTGTATGTCTTGGTGGTGATACGTGTATTTTTTCTGATTCTTTTCATTTTACTTAAAGCTAACCCGAGCCATGGCTTCTAAGAAAGATATAAGTGTCATTGGTGGTGACAGGCATAGACACCATTCTCAATAGACAAGCCATATTGATCATGGTTAATTGTTTAGCTAAGCTAGCGCAATGACGAAACCAACTCAATAACCAAAACAGTAAATGGGAATAAATGTTAGTTGGTTCATGGCCTGTAAGTTTACACGATCACTTCTTTGCCTAATATCCAAATAATAACCCCATAAAAGACTGGAGAAACTTGATCAGCAATGTTTAGACCAATTCTGCTTCTCTCGATTTTGAAGCAGACAACACTTTTCTTGTATATCCTACCTAACTTTGTGAGTCAGTATTGTTATAGATATATTTTCTGTGAATACATCATCATCATCAGCTGAAACTCCTTTTCCACCCTAGAGCAGGGCGAGGAGTAGCAATGTCTAGACAGCCCAAATTTGCCCAGTCCAATGGGCCACGCTTCCATTTACTCATCGTTCAAACCCCCGGAATCCTGGCTCTATCTGATACACCAGAAACATTCACCACATTTTGTTGCGTTACATAAACGAATCCGATAGAGTAAATCTGGATGCTGTCACTTTAAAAAGGAATGCCAAATCCCTGATCATGCACTTCTCACAATGTTCATCCAGCCAGCTCGGTCTCTTGTCAGTCCCCTGGTTTCACCGACTTCCATACCTCTCTTCCTCACACACTCATCCACCATATCCCTCCACCTTCTCCTTGGCCTACCTCGCCTCCTCCCTCCTTCAGATTCACTCAGATATACCTTTTTCACCACTCTATATCCATTCTCTCCACATGACCATACCATCTCAGTACACTTTCTTTGCTTCTGGTGTCCACAGACTTTCTCGCTCAGCATCTTTCATGAATCACATTACTGTATTTTGTATCCAATCCACTCTCTGTCTCCACATACGTTCATCAGCAGTCCCATCTCTACTCCTATCACTCCTGATTTTTCATTTTCTTGCCACACCATAGTTTCACATCCGTATGTTAAAGTTGGCACTAACACTTCTTCATTTAAGCCTTGTGCAGCTGCAACATTCAAGCCTCTGTTTCTTATCAAGGCCTTCATAGCACCAGCTACTTTCCTTCCTTGTTTCACTCAACTTTCCACATCTTTTGCACATTTTTCTCTCATTTCCATCACTGCCCAGGTATTTGAACTCTCTCAGTAGTTCCAGTCTCTCTCCGTTCACTGTAACATCTTACTGGGAGCCACCTTCTCTCTGAATAACCAGCACTTTACTCTTTTCTACATTTACTCTCAAGGCATGACATCAGCAAAATCCTGCACTAGTCTACCAAGTTCTTGTTTGGTATTTGCAAGTAACACTGCATCATCAGCATACAACAAATTTGAGATATTGCATCCATCACCATTCATTAGCAATGCCATCCCTCTCTCCATTACTTGTGTTGTTACATCTTACATCATCCCATCTATATATACACAGTACCCTCGCGTCCAGTACGGTATTTTTGTCAGACAGTAGTACCGTACTAGACTAAATCTGTACTGGACAAACAACAGACCTTATGGGAAAAATGAATAATGTCAGACAAGCCTTGAAAAAGTCCTCCCAAAATTCAGCCTAACTACATTTTGACACAACTAAGATTTTACCAACCTTTAAGGTGAGTGGTGATGGGCTGGGGGGGTGGGATGGGTTTCCGAGGCTGTAGAAGGTCTTACAGACCCTCTGGAGGAGGGCCTTCAGGACCCTGAGGAGGTCTCTCTGCCTCAATGTCCGTCACAAATCCCTCACAGTCACACACTGACACATTGTTGTCTTCTTCATCAGGGGGAAGTGCAATACTGCAGTTTGACTGGCACACGTCACGAGGAAGGCATACTGGAATGGCACGGCAGTACTAGGGAAATGTTCCTCGGTGTTGACCATCTTCCCCCGTGCGCGTGAGTAGTAGTACTGTACGCCGCACATCAGTATTAGAGAAGAGCTCCTCGGATTTGGCCCACCATGGACGGCTGATCTGTGCTAGCCCAACAAATCAGTACGACTAATAAATTTAATTTTTTTGCCGACCATGTTGGACGAGAATAGTACAGTACTGGACAAACTTGTACTGGACATGAAGATACTGTATACTGAACAACCATGGGGACATCACACAACCTTGTCGCATGCCCACTCTGATCGTGAACCATTCACTTAGATGCCCATTTATCCTTACACATGCCTCACTATCATCATAAAAATTCATGATGGCACCTAGCAGCTTACCACCTACATTGTACATGTGCAGAACCTGTGATTACAAAAGTCTCAGTTAACGTTTCCTAACTATCAGTTTCTTCTTGTGAATAAGACACCTCAAATTTCTGTTTCTTTTAGTAAGTTTCCCCATAATACTATATCACCACTTCAGTTTATTCATAATTGCTACCACAGTCAAATCAGAAGGGATTTTCCATCACTAGTATCCACTGAGATACTTTATTAGTGAATGTGGAGTGCATAAAGTGTTATTAAGTTTTGAGGTTGCCTGTGGAAGTTAGTCACCATGAGGCACATAGTTACCATGGTACTGCACAGGCCTCCTGTATCTTCACGTATATTTTCACTCACTTGTCTGGTGACAATGGCATATTAACAGCTGTTTGGTGGGATTTAATGCTGTATGATACTTTTATTGTTTAAGAAAAAAAGGATGTTAGACCTTTAAATTGGAGTGATGTTCCCATGTGGAAGTAAACACATATGGTATTGGGTCATCAACTGCTCAAAATATAAAGAAGCTAAAGGGGAGAAAATGAAATTCTATGGAGACAGTGATTCAGAGAAAGAAATACAGAGCTGTGAAAAATCATAAGAATATTAGCATGATCAAGTGCTGATGGAACAGTTTCAACAGTCAGATGAAGAGGACTTGTCAGGTAGCTTGATAACTATGTATATTTTGCTTTGGTAATAGACTTAATAGGGCTCTGTCTTTAATGTGCCAAATTTATATAATACAGTGAATATCTTATGCCTTCCAGACTGTTATGTTAATGCTAATGCACTAGATTAGGAGGAACAAAACTTGGGTAATGTGGTTTAAATTCTGAAAATGGAAGCTTTTAAGATATATTTGGTATTTTATATATATTTTCAAGTTCAGGCAACTAATAAGTTTTCACCACTTCCTGCCCTCTGCAACAGGCCAAACTTCAGGTGTAGGTGGCAGCTGTGGAGTTGCAGTTTAAAGTCAAGTGGAGATGATGACGACGACGACTTGAAAATCAAAGGAAACTGGAGTAAATGCCTAATCTACCAAACGAAGGGCATCATCAGCACTTTCCCGTCACATGTTGCTAATGTACATTTGTAAGTACAGTCAACCAGAAAAAAAGAAAGTACCGACCATCTTACTGCACGTATTGTTCTCAAACACTGTCGAAGTATAGTAATATATGGGACACTCTGTAATTATAAGTGCAAGTATTGTCTGCGGTAATTATTATGACTCAGACCCAGATAAATTGTCACATATTGGAAGGTGTATATTTTTAGGCACTATTATTAGATTCATGTCCATCATCAGGACTCAGATTTTCAAAACCATCAGTCCCCAGGTGTGCTATACGTTTTTGGTTGACTGTACAACAGTGAAAAAGTAAGGGAAATTTGTAAACTACTTAGTGTTCTGAGGTTTAAATACCCCATTTATAAATCTTCTGTGGCTCTTTCTAGTCACCTGCCTCCTCCCGTCATTATTATTATTAATTATTGATGTATGGTTTGACATGAGAACAAAATGTCGGAAGTGAGAGATATGGAAATGGGATGAGAGAGGAATGTGTGTGTGGAGTTTGTAGAATGGATAGGATGATGATGATCATCATCTAATCCTATGTTGCCTCATGAGGAGCGTAAGAGCCCAGGGCTAGGCAAGTTGGTCCTGACATTTAAAATGAGAGTGACCAGCCTTACTCATCCTTGAGTGGCCTTATGTGAGCAGTAAACCCCAGCCAGCCTTTGGATATAAATCTGCCTCAACTTAATCTGCTTGGAGCACCTTAACCCATTAACTGCGCATGGCGTTTTTTTTGGAGGTGTCCGTGGTGCACAGACATAGGGGTAAAATTGAAATTTCCCAAAGGCCAAATTTTGTCTTAGGAATTGAGAGAACACATGCCAAAGTATATAGTAACGAAATATTAGCTCAATATTTACCTTGGTAAAGCCATGGATGAACATTGAAGTGTGTGATTCCCTATTGGAATGTATGGTTTTCGTTTCCTTTTTCAGTTTAGGTTTTGGTTTTGAAGGCTCAAACATGCTTGCATGGGTCGGCCTTGGTCACCATGGCAATATATTTGAAACTCACCTGTGCAGCCAGGGCTGTATTGAGCAGTCGCACTCGGAACAGCTCAGGCTGTATAGTGCAGTTAACGGGTTAATTACCCACTAAACCACCAGACACCATAATTTGGTTATATGGTTCTCACCTGGCATAGTAAATGGTTTCCTGGTGTACAGAAAACTATTTGACTTGTCATTCAGTATAGAGTCACCCATAGACAGAAGGAAAGAGGAAAGAATGAAGGAAAGAAAGACAGAAGAGGAAAGAAGAGAGGAAAGGGCAGTCACCTGAGAGCTGCACTACATTAAGGGAGTGGCTGGTGAGTGCCCCTGCCTACCACCAAATGAACAGGATAAGAAAGAAATATAGAAATGTGATTTGTGAAAGGTATGGAGTAAGGAAGTCTGTAGACAATAAGATTGAAGGTTGTGTGTGCTTGGATGGTACAATGTGGCTACATGGAGAGAATATATATAAACAGGGCAGTGAAAAGAATATAATTATGTGACTGATGATATTTTGTACTCTCGTCGTGGTCATACAATATCATAGTTTCGAACAATTTCATATGATACTATCTGAAGTCAAACACTCCTTGAAGGTGGTTTGAAATACTGTATGCTGTAAGTCATTCTCATTCACAATTAATACAGTTTCAAACAAAACTGAAGTCTTGACACTGTGTTGCTGTCAAACAATCCATCCTGCTCTAATCCTACTGTAAGTCAGGGGGCTTCCACCATGGACATATAAATAATTAACCTGTCATCAGATAGTGTTTTATCTTAAATGATGTATTAATATTACAACATTGAAAGCAACCTGGGCATGTTTATAAATCACTTCAGTCAGTGATGTAAAAATCCTGATACATGTTACCCTCTGGCAGTATTTCCAGCGTGGTATCAGAAGGCAATTTTTATGAAAAGATTACCCATTACACTTGCTTTTGAACATAAACCCTCCTTGTAACAGACTAACTGGGGGGAGGTCATATTCAATAAAGCCGAAAATCCATTATATCAGATGGTCCACCTCCTGACGTGATATTTCAAGCACATGTTGGAAAACAAATGAGTACAGTAGCATATTCTAGCACTAAAAATAAAGACTACCCATGTTATATTAACTTCGACCTGAATTTTGCACTGTTGCAGTTTATTTCATATCTTTGTTGGAGTAAAAATGGTAGGAAACATGTATTGTGACCCATTGCATCCTATTTAACAGACATCATTCATTATATCCATTGGAAGTTCATTGGCTTCATAATATCCGTTAAATCTGATGTCTGGTTAATGAAGTATGCATTAAATTGAGGGACTTCTGTTTTTTTTATCATTATTTGCACTTCTTTTTAAATTTCTGTTTAAAGATAATAGTGTGGACTTTATCTACAGTCGACCCATCCATTCTGTCAGTATGCAATTTAGTGAGAGTAATTGAGAAGTCTGAGGTACAAGCTGGTAATGAGTATGTTATTGTCAGCACACAATGGTGACCTGAAGCAGTTGAAGTAAAGTACAGTATTATTGAGACTCATAAATATTACATAATGCTTTTACAGTCGACCCACCATTCTATCAGTACACAATTTAGGGAAATTGAGATGTCTGAGGTACGAGCTGGTAATGAGTACGTTATTGTTAGGTCAGTGGTTTAGAGTGCTCCACTTTGACCGAAGGGTCGGAGGATCGAATCCACCCAAGGGTCATTGGTAGACATCAGGAAGGGCATCCGGTCATAAAATGCTACACACTTCATTCCAAAAGTCCTCTATCAAGGGGGCATCGCCTTAGCCCTTGGGGGGGGGGGGGAGTTGTCAGCATACAGTGGTAGCCTGGAGCAGTTGAAGTAAAGTATTATTGAGATTTGTAAATATTACATAATGCTTTGGCCTTCTGTCAGTGGTTAATTAGAGGATAATAACAGTCAGTAGTACCAGCTCAATTACCCATCAGTGTCAGTAGTACCAGATTAGTTTCCCTGGTGAGAGGGTAAGTGTTTTGCTGAGGAAATCACTGTCGACAGTAAATATACAGTGTGATCGCTCAATTTAGGATTAGTATTTGAGGAACAATACTCTCAAAACTATTCTTTGGAACTAAGAAGAATGTAGGTCATGATTTGTGGGATGAAAACACCTTCATGGAAGCCATCTTGACAAAGTACAAAAGTTTTTCTTATGCTGCATGTCTGGCTATGCAGCTGGGATTTTATAATATATATATATATATATATATATATATATATATATATATATATATATATATATATATAATGATAAATGTTCATGTAATAAAATTGTATGACTATGATAAACCATACTCCCTGCTTTTCCTCTCCTGCTCCTCCTCCACCCTATTCTTCCTCTCTTCCTTCTCCCTGCTCTTCCTCTCCTCCTCCTCCCTGCTCTTCCTCTCCTCCTCCTTCCCCCTGCTCTTCCTCTCCTCCTCCTCCTTCCCCCTGTTCTTCCTCTCCCTCCTGCTCCTCCTCCCTGCTCTTCCCCTCCTTCTCCTCCCTGCTCTTCCCCTCCTCCTCCTCCCTGTTCTTCCCCTCCTAATCACTGCTCTGCCTCTCCTCCTCCTCCTTGCTCTTCCTCTCCTCCTCCTCCCTGCTTTTCCTCTCCTGCTCCTCGTTCTCCTCCCTGCTCTTCCTCTCCTTCTCCTCCTTCCTGCTCTTCCTCTCCTCCTCCATGCTTTTCCTCTCCTGCTCTTCCTCTCCTTCTCCTCCTTCCTGCTCTTCCTCTCCTTCTCCTCCCTGCTCTTCCTCTCCTCCTCCTCCCTGCTCTTCCCCTCCTCCTCCTCCATGTTCTTCCCCTCCTAATCACTGCTCTGCCTCTCCTCCTCCTCCCTGCTCTTCCTCTCCTGCTCCTCGTTCCTGCTCTTCCTCTCCTTCCTGCCCTTCCTCTCCTCCTCCATGCTTTTCCTCTCCTTCTCCTCCTTCCTGCTCTTCCTCTCCTTCTCCTCCCTGATCTTCCTCTCCCTCCTGCTCCTCCCTGCTCTTCCTTTCCTTCTCCTCCCTGCTCTTCCCCTCCTCCTCCTCCCTACTCTTCCCGTCCTCCTTCTCCATGTTCTTCCCCTCCTAATCAATGCTCTGCCTCTCCTCCTCCTCCATGCTTTTCCTCTCCTGCTCCTCTTCTCCCCCTCCTCCATGCTCTTCCTCTCCTTCTCCTCCCTGATCATCCTCTCCTCCTCTTCCCCTCCTCCTCCTCTGCTCCTCGTTCTCCTCCCTGCTCTTCCTCTCCTGCTCCCCCTCTCCTCTTCCTCCCTATTGTTCCTCTCCTCCATGTTCTTCCTCTCCTCCTCCTCCCTGTTTTTCCTTGCCTCCTCCTCCCTGCTCTTTATTTCCTCCTCCATGCTTTTCTTCCCCTGCTCCACTTCCTCCCTGCTCTTCCCCTCCTCCACTTCCTCCCTGCTCTTCCCCTCCTCCTCCTCCTTCCTGCTCTTCCTCTCCTTCTGCTCCTCCCTGCTCTTTGGCCCCTTCCTCTTCCTTCATGTTAAAATGTCCCAGATTATATTAATAAACCTACCTTCATACACGTGATGTGTTTGTGTAGGAAATCTGTGAATGCAATAATTTGTATGACTTAAGTTGCATCTCTGGGTAAGTAAGAATATCTAAATGTACGTCATAAAGATGCGTAAGTTGAAAAATGTGAAGACACAAACTCTGTGAAACAAATGAATTTTGATTGTTTCACAGATTTTGTGTCTTCACATTTTTCAACTTAGGCATCTTTATGAGGAAGTGATTGTCAATAAATATTAATAAAAGTATTTGATAGTATGATATGTATTAATGAGCCTTTTGTAGGGGACCCCCAACACATTTAATTCAAACTTCCAGGGTGGACTGCACCAGAAAATTTCTGAGAGCTGGGGTAAAAATTCATATTTATAAAGATTTTTAGGGGGTTTATTTATAAAAATTCTTAAGAAGCGTTATAAATATGACTTAGTCATATTTATAAAGATGCTTAAACACAGTGCATATTTATAAAAATTCTTAAATTTTAAGAGTATTTATAAATATGACTAAGTCATATTTACAAAGATTCTTAAGAATTTTTATAAATAACCCCCCTAAAAATCTTTATAAATATGAATTTTTACCCTAGCTCTCAGAAATCTTCTGGTGCAGTCCACCCTGGAAGTTTGAATTAAATGTGTTGGGGGTCCCCTACAAAAGGCTCATTAATACATATCATACTATCAAATACTTTTATTAATACTTATTTACAATCACTTCCTCATAAAGATGCCCAAGTTGAAAAATGTGAAGACACAAAATCTGTGAAACAATCAAAATTCATTGGTTTCACAGAGTTTGTGTCTTCACATTTTTCAACTTACGCATCTTTATGACGTACATTTAGATATTCTTACTTACCCAGAGATGCAACTTAAGTCATACAAATTATTGCATTCACAGATTTCCTACATAAACACATCACGTGTATGAAGGTTGGTTATTAATATAATCTGGGACATTTTATAATACCATGATTTTAATATCAAAGACAACTCGATAACCTTTTTCAAGGATGTAGGTGAGGGAAAGGGTGAACAGGTAAGAGGGAGGGATATGCATAGGCTGGGGCCACATACAGTAGGTGGGTGGGAGAAAGCACATAGGTATGGGGGGGAGGGAAATGACTGGTGGAGGGGTGTATAGCTGGAGGAAGGGGGCATATGGCTGGGGGAGGGATGCATAGCTGGAAGAGGGGGTGTATAGGTGAGGGGGGAGGAAGAGCAGAGGAAGAGAAGGAAGGATATAGGAATGGGGACGGGGGAAGGAGGTAGGAATGAGGAGAGAGGGTGAAGGCGGAAAGAGATATAAGGAGGGATGCAGTAGGAATGGAGAGTGAGTATGGAGGAAGGAGGGACGAGGTAGACAGAGGAAAGAGGAAAAAAGGTGGAGAATAGATAGAGGGAGGGTGGGTGGAGAAAGGAGCCAGAAGCATACGGGAGGGAGGATGTAGGAGAGAATGGGAGTTGAGAAACAGAGGAGGTAGTGAAGAGGAAGGATGAGGAAAGTAGGAGGTTAAGTGGATGTAAGGAGTGGATATGGTGGGGGGATACATAAGTAAATAATGAGATATTCACAAACTAGTAATTGAGAGAGAAGAACAAACTGTGTGCAGTGCATCCTGAATGGAGGGTCGAGAGAGGAAGGAATGAGTACAGCAGGCCAATGAATAGAAGTGCAGGCCACAGCACAGCAAGGTAGGGGATGGCAAGAAAGAATGAGGAGGCTGAGATGGTAAAGTATCAAGAGGCAAGGCAAGGTTGCGAATGACAGAAAAGTATGGAGATGTTAGGGTATGGGATGACAGGGCAGAGTATGATAAAGGGATGCCAGGTAGGCTAGTTCAGGGCATGAAAAGATAGGGAAGATATAGCCAAGTAAAGAGAGGGAGTGGCAGGATTGAACAGAGTGGCAGGGGAGGGAAAGACTGCACAGGGTAGGGTAGGGAAAGCCAGGACATGGTATGGCAGGATGGGGTAGGGAAGGGAGACAGTATAGCAGGGATAGGCAGGGTATAGTAAGGAGACAGTAGGGAAGGGAGACGGCATGGAAGGGTAGAGAACGGAAGGATAAGGTAAGGTAAGGACAGGTAGAGTAGGGTAGCGAGCAGCAAGGTGGTTTAAGCAAAGGCTGTGTAAGATGCGATAGGGTTCCTCAAGGACAGGCAGGGCAGTGTTAGGTAGTGAGACAGGATAGGGTAGGTAAAGGGTGGGAAGATACTGGGGAAAGTAAGGAGAGGGATGGTAGGGCAGGGAAAGGTAGGGTAAAAGGAAAGGTGCCATTTTTCAGCCTTTTACCCTTTGCGGGATTAGGGCGTCGGGCTATAGATAGTCTTCAGTATACCATGCTATGATAAAAGTTAATCAGTCATTGCTATGCCTCTTACCTTACAATGAATGTCTTAGAACTGGCCTTAATGCACTTTTAATATACCTGACAACTGAGAATGGATGTTACTATAACAGTTTTTGGATGCCATAGTCAAAGAAGACTAGGAAAAGAGAATCATGAATGAGGTGAGAGGGCAAAATAAATGAGAAGCAAGGCAAAATACAAATGTGAAGCATGGCAAAGGACATCAGAAATGAGAGGCAAAGGCAAAGGGCATCATAAATGAGTAACAAGGCAAAGGGCACCATAAATGGTAAACAAGACAGAGACCATCATAAACTGAGAAACATGGCAAGGTCCATCAAAAACGAGATGAAAGGATGCTTCTCTAGAACTCAGTTTTTGGAGGCCGAACTCAAACCAAAAGAAGGCATAGAGAATCATGAATGAGATTACAGAATGCTTCTCTGAAACTTGGTTTCTGGAAGCTCGGCTCGAATCAAAGGTTGGAAGGCAGTAGGTGTCACTGACTTGCAACCCTGAGATGGTAAGATGCTTCCCTCTGTCTTAAGTTTCATCTTACATCATAATAAGGAGTAAGGAAATGACCACAGCTGACAGACAATTTCAAGATGAGCTGCTTTCCAAAATGATATTTTCTAGCTGCTAAACCCTAACTCAACAAGAGAAGAAAGGATGGGAAGAGTAAGGTTGAGATAGTGAGGCAAGGTGGAGGTGGCAGAGAGGAGGAATACTGGTGTGATGTTGGAGGTGGTATTTTGATGCTGATAATGGCAATATGGTGGTGCTGGTGGCATGGTTGTGGTTGTTGTGTGGCAGGGGTATGATGGTGGTTGTTGTGTGGTGGTGGTATGATAGAGGCTGCTGTATAGTGGTGGTATGATAGTGATTGCTCTGTGGTGGCAGCAGAGTGGTGAGGGTACGGTGGATGGCAGAGTGGTATTGTATGGAAGTGGAGGAGGAGAGAGAAAAGGGAGAAGAGGAAAAAGAAGGGAGAAGAAAAAGGGGAGGGGAATAAAGGCAGTGGATGGGAGGTGGGAAAGACGAAGAAGCAGATGGAAGAGGGGGAAGATAAGGGAGTGGATGGGAGGAGGGGAAGACAAGGGAGCAGATGGGAGGAAGGGAAGACGAGGGAGCAGACGGAGGTGTGGAAGACGAGGGAGCGGATGGGAGGTGGAGAAGACGAGGGACCAGATGGGAGAAAGGGAAGATGAGGGAATGGATGGGAGGAGAGGATGAGGGAGCAGTTGGGAGGGGATAAGAGGAGGGAGCCTAATACACAGCTTACAGAAAAACAAAAATTTACAGGAATATATACAAATTGTCAAATATGGAATTGCATTTTGCTGGCATCATATACAAAAGAAAATAAAAATTTTATATGTTCAGTTTGTAACAGTGGTGAAAACGTGCCATTACTTTTCAATTGAATGTTTAAATATATTTCAGTCCAATGGATTTATAAACAGAAGTGAAGCGATAACTTTGAAATTCACATTACATGACGGACTTGTAGAAATGGTTTGGTATTTTGGGTTATAAAAATGTGGTGCTGCGGAGAAACCTGCATGTGGCGGCAATTACATAACCAGGCCATGTCCAGTGAAAAGGGCCAGACACTCACTCACTGACCTTAAAGATTTAAGCCCCTGAAATCCTGACTCTACCTCACAGGTGTATTTACTCATACTTTTCTTTACATAATTACTTCATACAATTTACACCATGACTTTCCCAATTATAGACCATCCCAAGTGCAACAACAGCTGGTTTTCTCAGTGCAAAACATCCCTTGACACTAAACACACAGACACAAGACATCAAAACAACTCTCAATCAAAACATGCAAACATCCTAAATAACCACCGCACCCAAACAAAACCTTCACACAAACTTATGAGGCTGACTCCTCCCCCCAGCCTCACTTTATGTACCTCTTCACAATATCATTCCAGGCTAAGGTGATGAGACAGGAATGAGTCTCCTTGGTTACTAGTTAAACTGACCCTCCAGTCTGACTCCACTTTGTCAAAGGAAAATAAATATCCTATAACCATTCAAGCCACCAGGGAAATACTAGAGTTCTTAATTGACCACTATGGGGGAAAAATATCCAAATGAAATGTGAATGTGAATGTAACTGCATTGTGAAAAACATATGATTACCAATTCATACTGCAGTCCACTGGCCCCATCCCGCCAATGGCTACGTTTGTTGCTGTCCATTTTTTTTTTTTTTTTTAGCCCCTTCATTCATTTTTTACATTATTTTAATCTGTTCAAACTGTACATTAATAGTCACTACCAACACTACAGCCAATCAAAACCTTTACATTAAGTGCCTCAACATCGCTCCTCCTCCATTTTTCTTCTTACCTAATTCGACCTCCATCCAAAGAGGACTGTCTTGTGAAAAGCACATGATATACAGGTCACGGGCCCCGACCATCCGTCAACGACTGTGATCTTCAACCATCTTTATTTTTTAAAAACTTTATTTTTAATCATAGTTCACACTGCAGAGCAGCTACAACAAATATCTGTGCATACTACACGAGAGGGAATGTGAGATCATGATGAATACAATAACTGCTACAGCTGATGCCATATGTTGATTTACGGTGATAATTTCTGGTAAACAGCTTTATGAGTTACTCACAAGAATATACTGTCTGATGACAACCACATAAATGTGTACAGTACTGTACCTTTATTGCTTTACAGGACCTGCAAAAGCCTGACCTTCCAATTCAGTAGGGGCTTATAGCTTCCAATAAACTGTAACCACTCTCTCTAAACAGTATGGGTATAAACTTCCTTGGTATTAATAAACCCAGATCACTGGCCACGACCATCAGCCAATGACTGGTCGTCAACCATCTTTTTCTTTTCATTTCTACTTTTTCCAGACTGTACACAATCACTACCTACTCATACATGGCCACTATAGCCATCCAAATTATCCTGCAGAGCTATTTCCATCAAAATTCACCACCAGATGTACACCACTCATAAAACAACCCTATCTAAATGGCCTCCATCCAAAAGAACTGTGTGGTGAAAAGCATGTGGTATTTCACAGTAAAGGTAATTGACTCTGACCATCCGCCAACGACGGTGGTCGTCAACCCTCTTTTTCATATTTATTTCAAACTTTACATAGCCACTACCTGGCCACATAAGGTCATTACAACCTTTCAAAAATCTCCAACCAAACAGGAGCCTTCACAAAACATCACCAGACATTCACCCTTAAAAAACCACCCCACCCAGAGAAACACAGGTACACCTTGGCAGACTACAATGTGGTCACCGTCGTTTCCTGCTTCACCACTAGACAACCACCCCTCAGAAACCACCCTACCTAGAGAGACATGAATACATCTATGCTCTTTTTGTTACTCTAACTTAGTCTACAAATGCCTCTTGCTCTCATGAATGCTGAGTTGTAGGAATAGAGTACACTAGCACTAGAGTATAAATGCATGTCAAGAAGTGCTATGGAAAGAATGTAAGTCTGTAATGTTTACTTTTTCTGCCATTGAGCAACGTGAAAATAAGTTGCAAAAACATGAAAATCTGTGCCAGAAGGTAAATTGCTTGCCAAAAAGATAAGTTACAGAAAGAATGTCTAATATTTTCTTTTCTGCCAATGAGCAATGTGAAAATAAGCTGCAAAAACATGAATAATCCATGCTAAGTTAGAGTAAAAAAAAAAAAAAAAAAAAAAAAAAAAAAAGAGTATAACCAGAATTCAAACATAACACATTTCTCTGCTTCAGTGCCAATACAAAATACAAGTCTCATATAATAATCAACACCACCACCAATTAAGAGGTCCATAAAAGAGAAAGCCTCAAAGTTGGAGAACAATCAAGAGCATACAGAATGACTTTACCAGTATAATGATCATCACCATCACCTACAAAGTTACATAAACACTGATACAAACAGCATATGGAGTGACCAGCCCTTGGAAATCTGGAACTACCTCACAAGCATAAAGAATTAACTCCCAAATGAATAAACCACTGCCCGTGATGTTAGAAAACTTACAATATAATGCAGTATTTTCCACCTATAAATTATCATGCTGAATACTGCACAAAACAATCAGCTTCATGTATATTCATTTCTGAACTACAGTATGACTCAACGTCAGGAAGGGATCTGACAAACACATTTCTTAAACATGCTTCAGAATACGCACCAAATGTTAAACTTGGAAAAATAATTTCCACTATGCTCTGTGATTTGAAAAACACTCAGTAAGAGAAAATATTTCAGGCCAGTGGAGCACCACAAGGTCAATGCACAATTTAACACGGCTGAAGATGACACGACATGGCAGGTTTTCCCACACTTACAAATCAATTAGAAGAGAAATGTAAAAACAACGGACATACAGTATTACAATTCCATAAAAATACAGTAATCCCCCAATTATAATTCAGCCAAAACCCTCCTCTGTGGAGGCATAATCCCTACAAAACCTAATATTGCAGTGCATAACTATTCCAACATAAACAACCCCAAATAGTCTTCCTATGAAACAGTGAAATATTTTACAGTAAATTTACAGTTACTGTATACTGTACAGTACACGCTATATTGTAGTATTGTAAAAAAAAAAAAAAAAAAAATGCTGATTATTCCTGAGCAGTTTTTGGCATGATGGGGGGGGGGGGGGGGGGTTTAATTCAGCCAGACCTTCTCTTGTCCAATAATGAGGTTTGTCAGTCTATGCATTACTGCTAACTGGGGGATTACTGCATTAAGGTAAAAACGGACTACAGTATAAATCAACAGAAATAAAAATGCACAAAAAAACTATCCGTATCACGATACAAATAAATGTACAGTCAGCCACAGGAAAAAAAATATTAAAAAAAAATGTAAACCACATTAATGACATGTTTTTATATGCGAAGGGAAAAAACTAAGGGTGTTCATTATCTTCAACCTAAATGAAGGGACACAAGATGCTCATTGATCTCTGACATAACTGAATGAACACAACTCAGAATGTTTGCACAATCTCCGACATAAATGAAGGGAAGCAACTCGATGGGTGTTAATCCATCCCTCCATCATCCAATCCTACGTTGCCCCATGAGGAGCATAGAAGCCCGGGGCTAGGCAGTTGGTCCCGACATTTAAGATGAGAGTCCCTGATAAAATCAAGGGAAGCTAACTCCAGATGCTTATTAATCACTGACATAAACGAAGGGACATTAGAGATGCTCATAGTGTTTTTTTTTTTTTTTTCTCGGTGCTATTCAGGGCAGTATTTTCTTTCCCTTGAATGTAAAGAAGGAACCAAAGGCTGATGGACTGCAATTAAAATAAGAGCCAAGAGCAAGATACATTAATAATGAGATGCCTACACACATACTGGTAGCACTTAAAGGACTGGCGGTCATATGCAGGGGGAAATACAGTACAGAGTTAGGAAGGCCATTGCAGAACTGGCCTGCTGCACATTAAAATCTATAACAATGACTCCAAGTGTATTTTCCTATGGCAGACTGTGCAGTACATCACTATGACATGGTAATAATAAATATGCACAAATAACAAGAAAAACTGGCAAAAAAATGTAACAACAAATACCAATACAGTATTTCAGGAAGGATTCAATAGGCAAAACACATTTCTTTATTGTTTGAAAAAAGCAAAAAGGCAACACGTCCTTTGATATGACATACATATTTATGATTTTGTGGGCAATACCTGTTGTTGTGGTGGTCCCAGGCTCATCTTAACTATCCCCATACAAAATATATACTGGAATTTAATGAAAGAGAGGGAATACGAGCTTCATGCGGATGATAGTTTTGCTCCAGTCCTTATAATACTATCCTCTGATTAGCAACACTTCACCTCAACAAGTTACTTATGCATAAAATCAACAATGATGAGCATGCACAGATAAGCTTTAAAGGGGGATGGGGACCTGACATTGTTTTGCTTACGGTAGTCAAGAAGCAAATACTGCATTGTTAAAAATGCTCAAATTAACAATTTTTCAGCTCAGAGAAGTGGTTTGGTTACAGCACTACTTCTGATGGTCGGGACCACAGCAACAGCAACCCAATTTAGTGAACCGTAATACAAGACCTCACATATAGATCAGCTGTATTGTGGGAACATCTCAGTCAGCTAGGCAGGTATTTTGACTAACATGTAGCTATTCAACTATGCTCTATTCAGTTTAACAAGACAATAAATAACCATCTTTCCTTTGTAAATGCCAAGTTGAAACGATACTGGAATACGGTGTTGGTCAAGAAGAAATATTATAGAAAGGATGTTGAGCAAGAGTGTTATCTAATTCTGCCAGTGAGGTATGGGAAATAAATCTGCACATGGACAAAAATGTATGTCTCCGTGGTTGTTCAATCTGCATAAGGATGGATTTACATTACAGGCAATAGGTAAGGCAGTGGATGATGGAGCTTCTAAGGTTAGAGGGCAGGGTGTGGAAACTTCCTATACTGTTGCTTGCTGAGGGTACTGTATTGTTAAGTGAGGATGAATGTAAACTGCACAGCTTGGTGGATGAGTTTGGGAGTGTATGAAAGAAATGGAATCTAAAAGTGAATGTAGATAAGAGTAGAGTAACGGTTTTTGAGTCGCAGCACACACAGTACTTGATGGTGAGGAAATAGAGAATGAATGTGCATTCAAGTACTTGGGTAGTGTGATGAGTAAGGATGGAAGTTTAGAAGTGGAAGTGCTTCAAAGGGTACAGCAAGATAGAGGGGTTGCTGGATCACTGAATGCAGTGATAAGAAATGGGGAATTCAGCATGGAAGTTAAAAAGTTGCTGCACATGACTGAGATCCCAACTCTAACAAATGGAAGTAAAGCTTGGACCCTATTGGAAGGACACGAAGTCAAGAGTGAAAGTAGTGGAAGGAGAGAGAGAGAGAGAGAGAGAGAGAGAGAGAGAGAAAATAAATAAATAAATAAATAAATAAAAGAGGATGTGTAGCATTGTGGTGTTGATGTGGATGTGACTGAAAGTGTTATGAGAAATCTCTAGAGATAGTTTGGCCATACTGAGATGATGGAGAATGATAGACTGACTAGAAGTGTATGTGGGTAAGGTGGAGAGGGGGACCAAGGAAGAGGAAGGATGGCCTGAGAGATATACTAGGGAGGGCAGCCAAATGGCAGAGGACAAAGCAATGTGGTGAACTGTTTATGGCCACACCATATGGAATCCAGGCATCTGGCAATAGATAAATAAACAAGGGAAAAAAAAAACTTTGCTTACTTAGAGTGTGTGAGCTTCATGGAATTACTAAAGCAAATGAAACCGAGATATCTGATTATTTCATGCATTCAAAAATGCAATCAATGGATGCAAACAAGCAATCACTATAAACTGCAAAAGGGTCACGGGAAGTAGGAAACAACGCAGGGCAGACACTACAAATGCTGACTGAGCCATTCTCCACATCCACATCATTATAAGCAGATCATCATCATTGTCCTGACTTCCTCCCATCTAAGAATAGGGGGTATGGTCCACAAAACACAAGACAAAACACATGAGAATCGGACATGTCACATATGGACCACCCTGTATTTTCAAGTACCTCTCTCATATAATGAACTTACTGTTTCTGTGATGTACTGGCATAAGTAAAAGTTTGCCAACAAATACAGTACTCTATCAGCACTATTTTGTTTTCTGTATGTTTCACTTCCCCAAATGACAGAAGGTAACACTTCTTTTGACTGCTGCTTGAAACACACACCTTCATATATCTGATAATGATCAGGAAATGAAGCTACCAAATTATACTAACATCCCTCAATTTCCTACAATCCCCCTGAAGTCTGTACCTGATACCACAAACTATCTCAAATAACACATTCCATTGCTACAGCCAGCAAAGAAGTGTCTACATACTTTTGGTTATGCTCAGGACAGGAGAAGGCTGGCAGTAGATGGGAGGACATGGGGGCTGGCACTAAATGGGAGGAGGCGGAGGCTGGCACTAGATGGGAGGAGGAGGTGGAGGAGGAGGAGGCTGACACTGGATGGGAGGAGGAGGAGGAGGCTGGCACTGGATGGGAGGAGGAGGAGGAGGAGGCTGGCACTAGATGGGAGGAGGAGGCTGGCTCTACATGGGAGGAGGAGGAGGAGGCTGGCTCTACATGGGAGGAGGAGGAGGAGGCTGGCACTAGTGGGAGGAGGAGGAGGCTGGCACTAGTGGGAGGAGGTGGAGGCTGGCACTAGTGGGAGGAAGAGGAGGCTGGCACTAGTGGGAGGAGGAGGAGGGGGGGGGAGGTTGGCACCATTTTTCCTTATCTCACAATGTGTAGCATATGCTAAAAAAATTATAGAGAAAATGTGAAGTTCTCACTCAAAAAGTATTGTTGATGGTGATATTATATATACATCAGGACGACAACTCATCTGGTGTTACTGTTTCAGCTGAACTGTTTCAGTGATGCTTCCCTCTCAACCTTTATATTTTTCATCTATCTCTGCAACCTGCCACCAATCCATCTTCCACATCAGCTTCCTTGTCTTCCCGAGATTCTTCCACCTCCACACTCCAGGGCTGCAAAAGACTTCTGCACCTTTATCAATTCCCAGCATCTCCATTGTCCACGCATCCACCACTCTGAAAGAAACACTGCAGTGAGAACTGGCACGACCAAATGATGAAAATATATCAAACCATGCAGTAAGCTATCTCCATGTACAGTACTGTACATTCACTCTCAAATAACATATTTTATAACAATTATGACACTGTAGTAAACTGCAAAGACTGCAGCTACCAAAAATAAACAAATAATAATGATACAGTAATATGTTAATATCCTCAACACAGTAAACTTTACAAAACAGCCTATCAGATATTCTGTCCCAGAATATCACTGGAGGATTCCCAGGAGGGGGCAGGATGATGACTGAAACAACAACTTGCCTTAATACAGTAGCTACATCCTCCAGAGCTACTACAGGACAACAGAATAGACTCACTGCAACTTACCAGAACTCTGGCACTCCACTCTCAGATTCCTACACCCCAAAGAGGATAACAAGGGACTGGATTTTTTGTTTTTCTTTACCATTTCCCTCTCTGTCCAGCTTAAATTATGGACAGCATGAATTTCTCATTCTGGCAGGCTTACATTCTACAGTTCCATACTGAAACCAAAAGATTATAAGAAGAAAGTGCGATAACATGTTTTCTAAGTGTAAAAACAGCAACCAGGCAACAGTATTAGGAATATTAGTAAAAGGTAAAGGAATTTTGTGGCAAAAATTGGGAGAAAAGTAACTAGGACAAATTGTGGAAAGCATACACAATAAGCCTTCCAAAACGGTGATCAGCACTTTGCACAAAATCAGTGATGCAATCTTTGATCAAGAGGTATGCTGTACTATATTGGTGGGGAATAAAAAAAGAATAAGGTGGATGTCAGAAGCCAGGTTACCGCTGTTCAGAAAGTATAAGAGCAGGTGAACCTAAGCCTGCACTCAATACATGCAGTATAATAAATAATAATAATCACCATTTATATCCCATTAAAGGATGGGGTGAGATGTGGTCCAAAAAGCAAAGATACACAATAGAGGGTGAACAAATCAACAGAACACAAAGTGAAATGGGACCCTCACTTCACCATCGAAGCCTCCAGAATCCTGACTTTACTTCACAGGCCTAATCATCTGCACATAATCTTTGGAAGGTAATTTTCCTTTACAGATGCACTTCACAATACCTACCGTACCAGACAGTGTTAGTCATTTATCAAACTTAAAAAAATAGATGCCAAAACCTTATCATATGATCCTATAAGCTTCATCCAAATCAATCCTGCCAGTTCCCTAGCTTCAGTGACTTCCATGCCTCACTTTCTTCCTTTCATTAACTGTATCCATCCACTTTCCTACCACATTTTCCATCCACTTTCCTCTTACTTCACAAAAATATAAACTAAATCAGCAAAGATAAGGACACTAACCCACAAGGTGGTTGCCAGGGTAGTCTGTCACCTTTGCCTCAACCAATCATAGCAATCATTATTCTGCTGCTGTACCTCCACCAATACGATGCACTTGCCAATGCCATCGTTATATTGCTGCTGTACCTCCACCAATACGATGGACTTGCCAATGCCATCATTCTTCTGCTGCTGTACCTCCACCAATACGATGCACTTGCCAACGTCACACCCACCCAGCTAACCAGTCACCTGTGGGTAAATACATCATCACCACCACACTCAGCCCACCAATCAACTACGGGGAAACTTCAACAGCGTGAAACAAAGGCCGCAAAGGGTCAGATTCATTTATTAACCTCTTCAATCTGGTGATGCATTTATACTTAAGTGTGCTTTATACTTATTTCATATTCATTTCCCCACTAGATTAAAATATTTCCAACTTAGTAGTGAACCCAAGTAATGGAGGGGTTAATGAAGGCTACACTTTGTTTTACCAACCAGTCCAAATCTATTTGTCAAAAAAAAAAAAAAAAAAAAAAAAAAAAAAAAAAAACTGGCAAGTTGTTTAGCTGTATATTTAGTGATGTTTCTTACCTAAGCTTACACACACACACACACACACAAGCATTATCATCATCCAGAACTCCCACCTAAGGATATGGTGAGGTATAGGGTCTAAAGGGCTGGGAAAAATTCTCAAGTATGAGAAGTAACCGAAGTCTGCTCAAACAGGCCACATACTTTCACTCATCAAATTCTGCCTTCATCTCTTGCCTATCTAAAGCCCAACGCCCTAATCTGGCAAAGGATGGCTGCAGACAAAATGCCTCCAAGTTGCTCTGTCACCCACCAACTGACTGCCCTCCCCCCAATTCACTTTCCTTTCCCTCATATACCTCTCAACTCCATCCCTCCACCTCATCCTGTCTCCCCCTCCCTCTCCCCCTCCACTTCACCTGCATACACCCTCTTAGTCAGTCTTTCATTCCTCATTCTCTCCACATGTCCAAATCACCTCAGTGTATTTTTCCTAATTTTTTCAATCACATCCACATCCACCCAACAACATTCTTTCATTTCTTCATTCGTCAACCTGTCCCTCCATGTCACTCCACATGCTCCTCTCAGATAACTCACTTCCACTGTTCACACTCTTGACTTGCTCCCCTTTAGCAAGGTCCATGCCTCACTTCCATTCATCAGGGTAGGGATCACAATACTATCATGCAATGCCTTCTTAACTTCCATACTCATCTCCCAATTTCTCATCACCACTTTCAGTGAACCAACAACCTTCCTTTCCTGCTGTAACTTTCAAGCACTTCATCTCCCAAACTACGACCCTTACTCATCACACTACCCAAGTACTTGAATGCACTCACATTCTCCACATCCTCACCAACCAACCTTACTGTACTTCATTCCTTTCAAACACTATAATTTTACTCTTGTTTACATTAACTTTCAGATTCCTCTTCTTACACACTGTTCCAAACTCATTCACCAAACTCTGCAACTCCCATTCATCTTCATTCAACAATACTATATCATCAGCAAACAGCAACACCGGAATCTTCCACACCTCACCCTCATTCACTAGAGCCACCCCTAATCACTGCCCTACCTTGCACCTCCTTTACAACCCCATCCATGAATATATTAAACAACCATGGAGACATCACACATCCCTGTTTCAGTCCCACACTTAGATCAAAGAACTCACTCAGCTCACCATCCACTCGCACCGTAGCCCTAGCTCCCTTGTACACACTCTTCACAGCACTCAACAATGTCCCATCCACTCCATATATTCTTAATACCTTCCACAAACCTTGCCTATCTATTCTACCATATGCTTTCTCCAAGTCCATGAAGGCAGCATACGCTTTCCTTCCCTTCTCCAGATACTTCTCCACTAAACATCTTAGAACAAATATCTGAAATACACACCCTTTTCCCTTCCTATATCCCCCTTGTTCTTCTCCAACTAGCTCTTTTGTTATAAGCCTAACCCTATTAATGAGTATGCTACCATATATTTTTCCAATCACACTAAGAAAGCAAATACCCCTATGGTTACCACATACTTCTTTCTCCCCTTTTCCTTTGTATAAAGGAACAGTTATAGCTAATTTCCAGTCCTCTTGAACCCTTCCCTCTTCCCAAGCCAATCTACACAACTTCCATATCCACTCCACAACAATCTCACCCCCACACTTCAGCACTTCACCACACTCCATCAATTCCTGGGACCATTCCCATCCTGATCATCTTCATTGCTAAATTGATACTGTACATATATATATATATATATATATATATATATACACATTGACTCTCTACAGGGGTTTTATCCGTCCGTGTGGAGTACAACTCTCATGTGTGGGGAGGCTCCCCACACAGCTCTTCTTAATAGGGTGGAGTCAAAGGCTTTTCATCTCATCAACTCTCCTCCTCTTACTGACTCCCTTCAACCTCTGTCTCTTCGCTGCACTGTTGCATCCTTATCTCTTTTCTATCATTACTTTAATGGTCACTGCTCTTCTGAACTGTCTGCATGCATTCCTCCACCTCTACGACGGGCGCGTAGCACCCGTCTAGCAGCAAACTCTCATCCCTTTTCTGTCCAACTCTCTAATGCAAGAGTTAACCGTTACTCGCAGTCCTTCATTTATGCTACAGGTCATCTCTGGAACTGTCTCCCTCTGTCTGTATTTCCTGCTTGGCTATGATCTCCAGTCTTTCAAATGCAGTGTGTCCAGGCATCTCGAAATGATCGGATCTTGAATTTGGCTCTCTCTGGTATTTTGTTTTTCTCTTGGAAGGAACTGTTATTGCGGGCTTATGGCCTTTGGTTCCTTCTTCCTTGCATAAAAATATAATATATATATATATATATATATATATATATACATATATATACAGTATATATATATATATATATATATATATATATATCTGGTTAGTACTTGGATGGGTGACCGCCTGGGAACACCAGATGCTGTTGGCATCCCTACGTCAAGTGGGGTTGGTGGAGGATTAGTGCCCCTCCCTGTAAAACAATTAACTCTAAGCCCTTGGCCACCCTGTCTGGGATACATGGCGTCTGGCAATGAATGAATGAATTATATATATATATATATATATATATATATATATATATATATATATATATATAAAGCTAAAGAGTAAGAAAAAAATTGAGATGCAAAATATAAATAAGAATCATAACACTGAGTACTTTGTGCTCTTCTTATCTGAGCTTAAAAAAAAAAAAAAAAAAAAAAAAAAAAAAAAGGTTGACAAACATGCCCTGCACAACTAGAAATACTCCTTTACATCCTGATGATATGATAAATATGCTACAATAATTCTGCAAAGACATGGGCACTAACCAATCAGCTGGTTGCCACAGTAATGAGCTGCCATCATATTCCATCACTCTTCTGTTGCTGCCTCTCCACCAATTAGATCTAACCCAGCAGATTCAGCCAGACACTCACCTGCAAATAAACATCAACAGTGAGAATCATCATCACACCCACCCAGCCACCCAATCAGTTGTGGGCAGCTAAGTATGAAGTGGGAGACAATTGGGTCAAACAATTACTCATTTGTTGATCCTTTCATTTGTTTTATATTATTCCTGCTGCTGCCAGACAATTTTTTTCAGCTTAGGGCAATGACAGTGACTGGTTAACCCCCTCAAAAGAGTGACTTATTTTACTCTTATTGCTATGGTTCTAAATTTATTTTCCACCTTAAGCACCCTAATAATAGAGGAACTCATGAAGGATATATACTACCCTTCCACTTAATGTCTTTGTCTATATAAAACTACCTTGATGATAAGAAAGAAAGACATTACCAGACTGAAAAGAACTTGGTCCTGGCAGCATAACAGCCAAGGTCATTACCACTAAAAAACAAAAACAAGTACAAAGATCTAAATTTCACAAGCATTCTATAACATTTACATTTACTTCTTGTATCCAGGGATTTATTTTTTCTGCCACCAGAGAATTTTTACTCAACCTTAAGGTGGATCTAACTGTAATGGGGTTGAGACTACATCTAATATCTCTAGTAAAAAAAATAAATAAATAATAAGGCTGTCTGGATTCATAAAAATAATAATAAAGCTCTCTGGAAGCACAGAAATATAAATACTGAAAAGCTGTCTGAAAGCACAAAAATATAAATAAAGCTGTCTACAAGCAAAAAAAAAAAATAAAAAAAGCTGTCTGGAAGCATCAAGAACTAAAAACATGTGCCATCAAAGTGAAGGGAACAATAATTACCAACAGCTGTCAAAGGTTCTAATTACATTACAGTACAAGTACAATACTGAGACCCTAGATGGGCTAGAGGTAAAGGGTTCTGAGACTAAGGGGTGGAGTGTTAGTGGTCTTCATTTCCTAGGATGAACTCCTCGAGTAGGACCTCATCTTTGAAACCCTGAAGGCCACAGATTTTGCACCACCATTGTTGGCAGACACCAGCACAGGCGCGCATTAACGATTTTTTTTTTTTGTTTTTTTTAATCCAAAAAATGTGTGGTAACGGCAGTGGACAAATTTTCATCTAGCTGTAATAACGAAAACCGCTATAACCAAGAGATCATTGTACTGTATATGAAAATCATTGCCCTACATGTCTGCAAGTGGATTGGCAGAGGGTTAGTGCTCCTCCCTGTAAAACAACTAGCTTAAAGTCATATGGCCACTCCTTATGGGATTATGATGTCTGGCTGTAGACAGGTTTATTTTTTCTTTTATTGTAAAAGTGTTGAAAGTATGTCAAGAGTGAAGGCTAGTATAATACATACTGGATAAACCGTTGCTTCTGAGAGGGGGGGGGGGGAATCCTACTGGAAAAAGGGATTTTTAAAATATGCAAATGTAAAACCAATTAACATTAACCAGAACACTACTGAATATAGGATACCTGTACAAAACATGTGAAATATCTATAAATGTAAATAAACATACAGTATAGCTAAGGTACTATGAACTTATGACCAACAGGTAAGTGAAAAATGCCTGTAAAGGAAAACAAAATTTTAAACATTAATCGGGAAAAGTAAGATTAAATTTGATTTCGTTTATAAAGGCTCCGACATGCTTGCATGTGTCAGCCTTGGCCACCTGATGGCAGTCTTCCACACTGCTTGATCTCTGGGAGCCTCCCTATTCAGTCCCGTCCCTTATCCCTGGTCACACAATATGACCTCGTCCAAGACTTTTTTTCAGTCTGCCTCTTGCAATCCTACCCCCAAATCTCCCAACCTCTCCACGTGCCCAAACCATCCCAAATCCACCCCTCCTCATCAAAACACCAATACATTCCAGTCTCATCCTCTCAACTCTTCAACTGTAAACCTATCTGCCTCCCCCAGGCCTCACATTCACCAAATCATTGTCATTTCTGAACGGTTCGTTTGAGCCTATGAATATCTTCTTCTTTTACTGGGTCGCACTAGGCTATCGTAATTATTCAGAACAACAATGTCTCTATGGGTCAAGTTAGGGTTGCTAGAATGATAGTACAGTAATTCAACACTTATTCAATTAAACAGTAAACCCTCATATAACGAACCCCAGTATTGCAAATTTCAGATATAACGAACAGCCAAATCATGACTGAACTTCCCCTGGATTTTGTGAACAAAGGTCGCTAAATGAGGGGGAAGTTCGAGAATCAGCCCATGGTGATAACAGCAGCCTTTCCTGGCACAGTAAGCGTACTGTAACAGTTCTACATTATACTGTATTCTTATTATAGGTATTGTATTTATATTTACAACTTCATACAGTATTGTATTTACATGTACAACTTCATAAACCATTGACTTCTCCATATAAAACTTCAAAGAGTTAGTTTAGGTTATGTTTCAGCACGTACGACCAAACGACTCCCCTTATACAGGCAAGTCCCAATTATCAGGCAACCACTTTATGAGAATTCACAAATACAAGGTCTTGATATTTGCATCGCCTGTTTAACGAGCACGTAAAATCCCCCCAAATCCCAACTTACGAGAATCAATACAAGGGTCGCACTGCAGCTATCCGCTAGCTAAGAAATGAGTCGCACGCAAGCTCTGCGAACCTCTTCCCGCCTTATCTTCGTAAACATTCTTCCAGCCAAGCTTGCTCAGTCAAGGTCAGTCTTGAAGCATGCTTTTTTCTGTGCCCAGGATTACTGTATCACCATGTCTTCTATGCATTCCATTGCGACCCCTAGTGCTCCCAGGGCTATGATCCTTAACCCTAATTTTCCCTTAAGTTCTTCACTTTGTTTAATGAGCATTTGGCTAATGAGCGAAAGCCTTGCTCCCAATTAGCTCTTAAGTTTGGGACCCATCTGTACAGAAAACTGAGTTCGGTAATCCTTCGGAAATACCGACCCCTTGTATGTAGCAAACTTTCGGATATAGCGACCCACCCCTCCCCCCAATTAGTTCGTTACATCGAGAGTTTACTGTATTGAATATTATGCCATGTCCCCCTTTTCCAATAAGGGCTAAGGCATTGCCCCTGGGTAGAGGACTTACTTTACGGTATGTTTTGGGACGTGTGGCAGATTATGACTGGATGCCCTTCCTGATGTCTACCAATGACCCTTAGGTGGACTCGAACCTCCAACCCATCGGTCAGAGCAATCTAACCCACTGAGCCACGGCTGCTACTGTTTTGTACTGTTTTTCTTCCTGACTATACTGCATGATACCTAACCTAACCACAATAGGCTCGCAAATAATACCTAACCTAACCTACAGAGGAAGGCTTGCTTGGCATAATTTCCATTAAAATACAGAAAAGCATAAAAACAGGGAACAAAATTATATGGTGAATAAAACAGCAATGATTACCTATTAAAAAAAAAAAAATTATCAATAACTTCCACCACAACCAGGAATTAATGCTAATAAAATAAAAGTACTGCATATAGCTACAAATCAAAATCCAAAATAAGTACTGAGAAAATAAATAAGTAAATGTCAGTATGATGGGGAACAATATCAGATAGTCAAGGTCTGAGCTGCCTGTAAAGTGACTACACACCCAAAGGTCACACAGCCACCTGGTAACGTTTAACCAGACTGGGTTCCTGATGGATAGCTTCAGTAGAATTCAGCATCAGCACTATGCAAACACTTCTAACCACTAATTTTACCAACACTTACACAAGCCCATCTAAACAAGATATTAAAGACTAATCATAAAATCCCAACTGAACCGCTTCAAGATTGGCAAAAATACAAACAGTACTTAAAGTGTTATTGGTTAATTGCAGAATTAAGCAATAACCACTGGAGAAACATTTCGATAACATTCTACCTGCATGTATAACTATATAAATTTCAATTGTTTAGAAAGAAATCTCGAGTGAACCCCTTTAACAAGTAAATACAAAAAATTAAAAATTTTGAGAATTTTAGGTAAACTACAGAACATTACCATACAGTACCGGTAGTACAGTATTTAATTACTGAAATATGACAATTCCAATTAGCAGTGAAGGTACCTTCGGCAAATATACCCAGTACTAAATTACTGGTGAATATATACGATTACAGAAATCATAAAATGCATTAATATAGAAAGTCTTGCCTCACCATCCTCCCTACCGTTACCGGCACCATGGAATCACCTTCATCCCAACTCCTCTCTTCTTTCCCCATCCCTCCTACACTTTTAACTTATCTCCACACAACCCTCATACCACCACACATAAACTGTTCATAAGCAAAACATCTAACACACACTTACCATTGTGAATATTTGTGATTTTCTCCGCTCTAACTTTGAACCACTCCGCTTTGTAATTGCGACGATAAAATGGCGTCGTATCGGACCGTACAAGTTCTGAGATGCTGGATAACATTTTCTTAGCTAGTACTTTGCTAGCATTCACAATGAGGGTGAAACCTCTGCTGTCGTCACAAGTTAAGCGGTCCCCTTTCTTCTTGGAGATAGTTACAATATCAGAAGTAAGCTATTCAGATGGAATTCGTTCTCGGTCCCAGATACGAGATCATGGGGCTTACCTCAAGGTCTGCGTCCTCCGTTGCCGATCAGACTTAAGGCGATGGATATTGTCATTTGAGATGCATATACTCGCTCCTCTTCAGAGTCATATTAAAATAAATTTAGGATATTGTAATACCAATAAAATATAATAAAGGCGGGTATGGGTGACACCAGAATATAATTCTCAGTCGATTGCATTGTTGTACACGTATGGAGTATTTATTATTAATTATTTCCATATTAAACGATACTTAATGGACTTAGACATTGACAGTACCCTCATGAAAATGAGTGATAATGGTATTCACCAACATTTGGTACATTTATAGTGAAGGGGCAGGATGCGATTTGTTGTGACAGGGATGTTATGACGGGGAACTGTCTACGAACCGCCTGGACAACACCGGAATTTCTTATTCGCAGAAAACGAAATTGAAAGAAAACATGACACAACAACTTAACAAAACGTGGAAAACTGGAGTAATAATAATAATAATAATAATAATAATAATAATAATAACAAATCCACAACGCATATATGGAAAAAGCAATACAAAATAATTTTCAGGGAGCTGCCGTTGCAAGGACTATAGCTCCGAAACGTCTACATCTGACAGGAAAAGCAGCAAATGCAACTGGAAAGTAACCTGAGACTGAGCTAAGAAGCTGCCGTTGTAAAGGCTGTAACTTCACATCTACATCTACTCTATCGCAGCATCGCCTCGCACTGTATTCCCAAACCGTCCCAGACCTCTGGGACCCACCAAATTAAGTCGAATATTTCCTGCAGTACTGTTGTTGTAGGTGCAACCTGGCAACAGTATCCCAGAATAATAGGTCGATCTTAAAGGTACTATGGTTGGGAGCAAGTGATTGCTTTTTAGGAAAGCTTTCATAATGTTCTTTTTTGTTTCACTTACAGGGTTACAACAAAATCTGGCTATTTTTTTGTTTTCCCCTCCAATCCTGTAATGTGAAAACTTGCCTCAGGTTTCCAATTTTGGGTCATTTCTTCTATTAACATTTATAAAGAAAAACATAGGTTTTCCATATTTTGTTCCTGAATGCTGAAAATGATTTATTCCATTTATCATGTTTTAACCCCACAGTTTTACTTAACTTACAAACCGTTCACTACTTTTGGGAGGGGGCTTTGTCTACCACCCCTCGTGTCACTGATCAACCCAAACTTTACCTAACCTTAAAAGCTGCTCAAACCTTGAAATGCAGCTTACCTCAAGGAGGTGTACTTTAAACCTCTTCAGCTGCCTCAGCACCACTAGGGATGGAAGCTATCACAGGGTGAAGGTCGCACGTCATGATCAGAGAAATTGTTTACAGGATGATGTTAAAACTTCCATAATGACGCCTTTGCAACGGAAATGCCATAGAGAAGACCCCCTCCCCCAACCTGGAGATCCAAACGTCATACACCACACTGAAATAACCGCAAGACGTGGTTAAAACGAAGGAAAATTAAACCTATATAAACTTCTTTTCATACAGTTCATCTAGAATTATGGACTGGATTTGTCTTAGGAGGATTTTGTACCCTTTTTACTCTAACCTGGCTTAATACTGAATATGCAAATCACAAAGTGCTATAGGAAGGACGTAGAGCCGTAACATTGTCTTTTTGTCAATGAGCTATGGGAAATCGCAAAAAGGACGAAACTCTGGGCCAAGCTAATGTGAGAGGACTAAAGAGTTACTTAAAAGCTACCTCTTTTTTTTTTTCTTTAATTTCCAATGTGAACGATAATTAAGAAGTAACACATACAGCCAATCAAAAGAGTATCACGCAGGGGAGGTCCAGTGACATCCTAAATGATCAGTATAACTCGATTTTTTTTTTTTTTGCCACCTCTTCTGGTATTAAGGTGTTTGGTAATAGGTAAATGAGTAGATAGATAGTTTCATGTTCTGAGGTGGTTAATTAGTTTTCACTTCACGGTGGCTTTGTTGACGGTACTGACTAGGAAATGTCAAGCAAGTGATATCGGCATCCTTAAGAGACCTGATTAATTAATGTGAGATGTACAAGGAGGCCCATAAATATCACTGCACGAGAAACGCACATTACGGTCTTGTGTGTTGTGGGGACGACTCGGTTGGTTAGTGTGGGTGTGGTTATCAGCGGGAGTAGGAAATAAATGAATGATGCAGGGTAGATACTGCTGTGTTGTGTTCTATGCAAGCCCTATGCGGTCAATGTCCGAAAGTTAAGATGCTATGTGCAAGGTACATGAAATTCATAACTACAGTCAGGTTAGGTGTGGATACAATATGTAACGCTGCAAGAAAAATAGTCAGTCACATTGATGCATTAAATTATATACAAGTTAAATAAAGTCACCCACAACCAGTACGTTAAGGTGATGAAGGCAGTATGTAACTTCTCTGGTTCCAAATACCAAAGGGATTGACGAAAGTTATATCTACCCCAGCCCCCCAGTTCAAAAAGTGCCTCACAAACTCCTCTCCAGGTACAGTAGTAGCAATACAACACTGGTCCTAAATCCTGAACTTTCAACAGCATCTGACATTCATATCATCTGCCAATGTTTTAAGAATCTGATACTTAGATTTTTAAAAGACTTGCCTTGAGTGTAGAAGTGGTAGAAGACATCTGGTGAGACACAGGAGGCTTCGGGTCTGGATGGGTTGTTGTTGGTCTTGTTGCACTACCCTGGTCTATCTGGCCGAGTCGACCCATTGATCACAAGCAAGCAGCTGCCTTCCAGTATCAAACAGCACCCCAACAGTGTCGGAACAGGATACTCTCACATGACGTGGTGCAGGAAGTGTTGTGCAAAGCCAGCTACCAAGCCTTGGCTCCACGTCACTCCCATGGTACTACGCTCCCCTACTACCTTCTTTACCACCCTGTCTTACACCCTTTACTGCCTTCGAGAACATTAACTTACATTCCATCCACTTTTCACTCAAATTCTTTCCAAACTCCTCATCCACTCTCTTCTGACTTTTTTTCTTTTTTTAATAATGATCTCATTTTTTTCCTCTTCCCAACATATAACTCTCCATTCCGTCTCTCAACTTCCTCCATGTCTCTTCATGCATTATATGCTTTCTTCTTTTGTGCCACAGCTTGCCTCATCTCTTCATTCCACCTAGCTGCTCCTTGCATCCCCTTTCGTTTTCCTTTCACCCCCACGCACCACCTCATATGCCGAGCAGATTTCTTCCGTAAATTCCTTGCACACACCTTCCAACTCCCCCACTTGCTCCAAATCATATCTACACCATCGCTTCTCCACTACTCTCTTACATTCTTTTTCATCATCATCCTGTAACCTTCCACCCTCTTTTCATGGACTGCTTCCTTCTGCCCTTCTCTCATTCTGTTCTTCCAGCGCATTGGTACAAGAGTCCAGATCCCCAACCTCTGTATGCTCTTGCATCCAGCACATATCTTCTCATTCTCTCAACTACACACACATAATCACTGTCCTCTCATCACTTGTCATGTATACCTGTGGATCATTTTGTGTCTAAAGAGGGTATTGGCTATCACCAACCCCCTCCCTGCACAAACGTCTACCAGAGCACTACCATTCTCATCGACTTCAAAAGGCACATCCCCCTCACCACCTACTCCATTTACCTTCACATTGCCTAGTTTTTCATTCATATTTCCAATCAGAAACACTCCCTCACTCCTTTCAAATTTTTCATGCATCCTTCCACATCTGACCAGAACTCTTCGTCTGCTTTGCTTGCATGGCCTTCTGTTGGCACATATACACACACAATTCCCCACGCTTGTATTTCTACTTTCAGTTTTACCCATACAATCCGTCAAACAACTGATTCATACTCTCTTATATTTTCCTTCCATCTCTTGCACACAGCAATACAAACACCCTCACTGCCCTTTCATTCTAGACTTTCCTGCACATATACCCCATCCATTCTCCTACTCTCTCACCTCACCATTTGGTCTCAGTCAGTCCATCTATGTCCACTTTTGCATTCTCAAGCACCTCGGCAATCTCTCTCTCACCTCATCATTTGCACCCTTCACATTCCATTTTGCCATCCTCGTCGTGTCCCTTGTCCGGTCCTTGGTCGTTACTAGAAGGTCTGTCTGGGTCCAAGTCATTTTGTTTGTCATTTTAGTTAGCTGTTTTACGGGGAGGGGCACAAACCCTCCGCCAACCCACTTTTTAACAAGCAGGGAACACTAATGGGTTGGTTATATGGTTACCACCCAGCATATTAAATGGTTTCTTGGCGAACAAGAAATCATTTGGCTTGTCACTCAGTGTAGTGTCACCCTGGAGTAGCCCTACATTGAGTGAGTGGATGACAGGTGCCCCCATCCACCACATTTTTACATACTTGCTGATTATCTGTTTCTTCAATTGCTATCACCGTTTGTCCAATCCAGATTTTTCATTATAGAGTTTTGAAGCATTTTATTGGTTGGAATTATTTCTATCATCACCTCTTGAAATGCATAAAGCTTTATACGGTATAGTGTTTTGCAGAGTCAAGAAAATTCGTTACATGGCCCAGCAGCCGCACACACGTGGCTTCATATGCCATTCCATGTCACTGGATAGTAAAAAGGGATGCCTTCATGTGGTGTGTTTGACATAGCTAGGCAGCACCACCCTACTTACTGTATAATAATTTCTCTAGGTTCACACCCTATTCCTTGAAAGGGGGATGGAAGGCTGCAAGAGGGAGGCAACTTCAGCCTGCAGTCTCCTGGGGTTACAACTACTACTACATGTCACTGCTTCTTACCACCAGATAAAGTTCTTTTGCTAAGGTTGAACCTTTGCACTAGACTAAGGGATTACACAAGAATCTCCGTTAATTCCTGGAGCGTGAAAGGCCTTTTCCTGGAACTGAGTAAAATTGTTTGGAGACGGCAGCAATAAAATGTTTTAGTGGCTGAATTGAATGACCAACATCCAGGAGCTTACACCGGAATATAACAGCAACTGCTAATTCCACAGTTCCCTCTTTGTAGTGGAAAGGGCCAAGGTTAGGCTACCGCAGCCCAGAACATTTAAGAACAGGAAACCACCTATGCCTCTGGTAGCCTTCTACACGACAGAAAAGCTTCCATTCACCTCTAACATATAAAGCATAGCGTGTAAGTCATTGCCCTTTCCAAATGCTGTGCAATTAGATCGTCGGGCATCTAACCAGAAAACAAAGAATAACAATACAGGCATGAACTAGAGCGCTACGTAAGCCAAACTCCTTTCTAACCTTAGCTCCACCACTAGACTGCCAGGCGTCTCATCAGAATACAATGAATTACTATGAAAGGAAAAACTAGAACTCTGAATTTAAATGGATAAAGAGTTCTGAGGAAAGTGAAGCCAACCATTTTGTAATTTCTCAGTTTTATTTAATAAATTTGCAACACGAGAACTTTACATTATGTTTAACTAGACTTCCTTATTGCCTCTAGAAATGTAAAGTCAGTGCTTCTTCCTCTTATAACTCACTAGAATCGGGGTATGCATTTTTTTTTTTTTTTTTACATTTTTAAAAGTATAGTTTTTATCTGACGGGACAGTAGACAGAGATTTGCACAAGGGTTAGAGAACGGTTTAGTAGCACCTAACATACATAAAAATTAAGTTGCCTGGCCACAGAAACCAAGTAAGTAAATAAATAAACTAGAATAAAAATGCAGTTATCGTTATAAGGGCAGTAAGTACATAATATTCCTGACTTTTTTTTTTTTTCTCCCCCAAATATATTTCTTCGGAAACAGGTTGTGAGGGCTGTTTCAGAAGATTCCCAAACTCTCTGTACAAAATTCAATCAGCCACAAGTATCACATTTCCAGCACTGTTTCACTTTACACGCAAAAAAGAACAATGATCTCAGGACACTCCATTATGTACGTCCAAACCAACAACACTAAAATGGCCCTTCTGAATCAGCCCTCTGGCAAATAAGTACATAAATAAAAGACCTCAAATCCCACTGACAAACAATAGTAAAGGAAACATGATGCCAAAATGGGTAAAAAAACCACATTTTGACAACAGGACCAACGGGAATTCTTTAACGACTATGCAGGGGATGAAGTTTGCTAGACTACAGCTTTCAAATTCCTAGTCTAACCCAAAACGTTCCACTTTTCGTATCTAGTGGAGTTTTAAAGCTTCATTAGACTCTCCTACTAGTAACTTGGTCCTAAACTATCATGTACAAGACCAATAGGTTAGCTAATCAGGTTCTCTACATCGCTAGTTTATAATACGCGTTTATAAAGCATTTGTTTATATAGATCAGAAGGAAAATCACCCATACGCTTGCCAAGAAAAAAACATTTGGCATATTTGAAAACACATCACCACCGGGCTTCAAGACAAACTATGAGCACTAGCTTGGAGAAGAAATAAAGTGCAACCAACGGGAAACTTTGTTGTTTTGAGAAGACTTTTTAGTGCGTGTATTTAAATTACGTTAGTTTTCAATACGACTTTTTCAAAAGGACCAAAACGGGCACAAATTTGTTTTTACGCAAGACAGCCGCATTGGGAAAACACCACAAACACTTAATTCCTTATATACAAGTCTTTGTTTACCACAAACTGAGTATCCACAAACAACACTTAGCAAATAGAGCACACGCAAATAAAAAATGAAAAAGAATAACCACTAGTAACCTTTATCGTTTATCATCTACATTTATAATAATATTTTTTCTTTCTTTTTTCATCTCTGTCTACTGTACCTAAGTCGTATTAATATTGAAGACTAAATGCAGTGGTTTCATTACCCCTTTTCACTACAATAATCACAAAAGATATAACAAGTTCAGTACAATGTCTAACAGTTCAAGACTTAGAGCTACTGTTTATATTTACCACTTTAGTTAAGTTTCCCCCGAAAATAAAAAGAGTATCCATTTTCTGTGACCTCGTAACGTCACTCGTATAAACAAGCCCCCTAAATATATGTTGATAATTTTTTTGTTAAATACTCACTCTGGTATATATATACATAGTTTTACACAGGCCGAAAGAGGTTCAAAATTTTTGTCATTTATATATATACTCTTTCGTCATCTTGCAAAAAACAACTTCGGGAAAATAGTGTTTATCTAACCCTGAAGTAGCATAGAGATGATCACTTCGTCTATGAGAGTTGGTTTAGTACGTAGGGACTTCCTGGGTCCGGATTCGCAAATGAAACTACGATCAATTCCCCTCTGGTAACTCGGCTTTCTATCAATCAATAAATTCCTTCGTAACCCAGATTTTTATTTGCAGGAGAAACAAAAAACTTGGGAAGTTCCTGTATCCCCCTTTCCTTGTCCCTCCTGCCAATACAAAGCACAGCTGCGTGATAAATTTTCCCCTTGTAAATAGGATGTGTTTCGCAGGAGGGGCAAGGAAGGAGGAGTGAAGAATCTTCCCTTCACTTTCACTCTTCCTGCGAATACAAATCTCAGTTACATGTGGGAACTGACCGTGCGTTGGAGTTGCAAGAGAAAATTGACCCGAAATCCGGCCCCTGAACACTTTCCGCCCTTCCCCTTCACGCACAGTCAGCCTCAGTGTTAAAGCATTCGTTATGGCTCACAGACAATGCCAGGTTTATCTCTGCCTCATGATTTACGTGGAGTTAGTTCGTCTCAGGCCATGATGTGGGAGAGGTTTCAATGCGGTCTAAATGCTGAAGGTGTACGCAAGTCCATCTCAGCCAAATTGCAGATATTTTTTCTTAGTCACAATACTGAAGAGCTTTGTTTGTCTTGATGCACATGCCCAACCTGGTTTCATCTCATTTCTAGTGTTGATGTAATTCGTTCGTCTTGATACAAATGCTGCTGGATATTGCAAGTTCGTTTTGATGCAAGATACAAATTCACTTCTGTTGAAATGCAAATATAGTGTTGTTTCTGCCCAATAACTGAAGTGTCAAAAGCCAGCGTGTTTTGGCCACAGCACATTACGTTCAAACACAATCCAGCACCAAACGCAGTGTTACTTAAGGACCATTTACCTTCATCAGTACAGTGAAAATTTTGTTCTTGCTATCTCCTGATGATTTAATACTGTTCAACACTTCTCGAACAGAGGTATTAGATTTTAACCTCTATTAACTCCTTCACTACAGTGTCCTTGAACCTGCATCAGATTCGTCTGGTAGTAGCAAGAATATGTGCAAATTACTGGTTGACCGAGTTACCAATATTTATTTCAGCCCATCACTGCACTAACTCTGCAACAGGTTTTAGTCTTCCTAGATTTGCTGAGATACTGAGGATGCTTCCCATTTATTAGTTATGTTCGTATTGTATATCAACTAACTCACTGCAAAATCTGGTGCCAGCTTTATCAGTTACACTTCGTTTACTAAAGAAGAAAGCTTTGCCTGAGTCTGTTAAGCTATTACTTTTAAGCTCAAACCCTTTACCAGTATATTTTTGACTCTCAGCACCATGCCACATAATCTGTTCACATACATTATATGTAACTTAATTTGCAACACAGGTGGTACCCTTGCCGTTTTCATTCACATACGATGCTTTAATTCTTTGCCTGGATGCACGTTAAGCTTGAACACCAACTGCGTTCCATTATCACTTTTTACCCTGTATCACTTTAGAATTCATACACCACACTTTATTTTCCGGGTTTTGATTTCCACGATATTTCAACTGTGATACTCTCCACATACACTACACTGTGATTTGAGCTTATTTTTCTATTAACTCCCTTACATTGCACCACCTCAAATTGTGTTAATATACATTATACAGTACTGTTATATATGAGCCTTAATTTCTCAGACTATTATTTCAATCACTAGATTGCGACCACATCTGCCAAACTATATATCTGAATTTCTACCTATATCATTTTCACTCCTTCTTACTCTGTACCATTTTCCATTTTGTTCACATACTCTGTACTGTAATTTGTAAAATTTTGATAATTTTCAATCTTAAATTTGCAAGATGTAATTTAACTAAGATATTTTCCAAATTTCAGTATTTTCATTAGTGAAAGCACAGAATCTGACAGCCCAAAACAAGATGACAAAATTTTCTATCATGTGACTATAAACACAGTTTAAAACAATACTTATATCCCCCCCCCAGCTTACTTCAAATTTAATATCATCTATCATCAGTTAAGAATCTGAAAATTTGTTGTCTCCTAACTTGTACTTTGATGGTTTGCTTCCTCACTTGTTCTTAAGGGTTTTCCTAGGTAAGTCATTTCATCAACTGTCTCATGTTCCCATTTCCTGCTTGCATGAATTTTTTGTTATACCAGCTTCTGTTTACATTTTTATCCTAGCCTGTGTTTTCATCATCCTTAATCATCAATCTCCAGCTTGTATTTTCTTTTTCCTACCCCTTATCTTCCTTATTTCTTTTCCCAGTGCCTATTTCCACAATTTATTTCTTATTACTGTATTCTCTCTTCCCACCACCTATTTCAACGTTATAAATTTTCCCAACTCCTATTTCCACCCTCTTTCTCAGTTTTGGTGTCTGTTCCTCATTTCTTTCTCTTACTAGCCACCAGACTGTGGGTAAAGGGGATGGGGTTATCGCTCCCTCCCCCCCATTGTAGGGTGGGGGTAAGGGAGCACCATATATAAAGGGAGGAGAGCCTGGTGTCACGACTGAGAGAGAGAGAGAGAGAGAGAGAGAGAGTTGGAGTGAGAGAAAGTTGAACTGGGTTTAGGAGTCGGAGGAAGAGTTTCAATTGGATTGGGACAAGTGGGAATGAGTTTAGGGTCAAATAGGCCAATAACTGAGTATGATGGAAAGACGATAGATAAACTGAAACAAATTAAGTAATGACGAACAACAATGTAAAAATCTGTGAATAAAAAAAATGAGATTCGATCAAAGCAAGATACAAGTTGGCAAGGAGAGTAGGCTAGTGAGTGAAGCTGAAGGAACAGAAGGGAGCAACACTGAAAGGGGATAGAGTAGGTAGGCACACAATGAGAACAAGGATGAACTGAGAGAAAATGAATGAGGGCAGAGACAAAAAATGGTAGAAATCAGACACAGGAAGCAAGTAAAAAAAAAAAAAAAAAAAAAAAAAAAAATATATATATATATATATATATATATATACTCAACCACAGAAAGCAAAGAAAGGAGACAATGCAAATACAGAGAGCAGATAGAAAACAGATGTTGAAAGCCGACAGAAACTAGGTATAGAAAGCAGACAGAAGCCACAGAAAGTAGATAGAAACTGGATGTGGAGAGCAGATCTGAGCAAGCAGGGCAGAAATCAGTTAGAGACAGGAAGAATCTGATACAGAATGGCTAAAGAAAGGTTAGAAGCCTAAGAATAACACTATAAACATCACTATACTTTCCACCACGCAGCCATTATTATATTTATATATATATTCATTTATATATATACTGTTATTTATATTTATATATATATCAACAATCTCATGACACCAGGCTCTAGAAAAATACTGTCTTGGAGAAAATGAGACGTTCTTCGGAAAAGGTCAAAACCAAGTCCCCGTTTCCTATGATGGTTTAGTAAGAGTCTAGTTTTGCTGTTCTCGATCTACAAGGTAAAGTCTGTGTTTTTTGGGTAAAGTCTAGTGGCACCTTGCCCTAAAGAAGCCCCCTCCTCTGTGTTGCTTTAGCGTGAAGCATCAGGAACCAACATTCAGCACTTAAAAAATCCTTCTAGCTTCAGTATTGCCCTTGACACAAACTGAGAGTGCTTTTATGGCTTTGAAAAGACTTTAAAAGTCTTTGAAAGGCTTTACAAGGCTTTGAAAGACATTAAAAGGCTTTAGAAGGCTTTGAAATGCTTTGAACACCTTATCACCCATATCATTTCACCCTTGAAGCAGAAAGAAATTGGAATGCCTGCTTTTGAAGACCACTGCCATCTGATCTGCGCTAGTTATGCTTGATTTCGTTATGTATGTTTACCCTGTTCATCGAAATCGAATGTAGCTGAAGTGAAGAGAGGAGGGGGCAGAGGGGAGGTGGCCAAATGAGTTGATCTAGGTGTGAGTAAAGGTAGGAACAAGAGGAAGAGAGTAAGAAGATATTTTTTATAGGTTTAGTTACTGAGAGCTCTAATAACTGGTATGGTCAAGTCTACAGGATAACTAAGCGATTTTTTTATCATTAAGCAAATCCCTACTTTATGAGGAATGAGACCAGTTCCTTCATAATCTACTAACTAATAACATTCCGTCGTTAGAGATATTCATAGAAACATCGTATTGAACAGACAACATAAATACTATAGTGAACTGCGATTTCTTCTTTATCTATACTTGAAATAACATACATGGGTTATACATATAAAATATACACATCACAACAAAACAATAGAAAAAGTCTCTCTTGTTTACTGTTCAAAAGTCGTGTGTATGGGTGTGAACTCTCCGTAAAGTATATTCATAGACCATATATATATATCCGAGAAAATTAAAAAACAATTAGCTTTATACAATCCCTAAAACACTGACGATGCTACTCTGAAACCGCACAGAGTTGCATTCAATCGCTATTACATTCTAAGAGGTGGGACTCGCAAGGTAGGGGTGGAGGAGTGAGCTTGAGGGGGAACGTGAGGAACAAAAAAAATTCCCAGACCATTCCTCTGATGCTGTGCCACTTATCTCTTGAACCTATTGAGAAAACTGGTACAGCGTCACCTCCTGGTCTGCTTCCGCACTATTCTCCCTCAGTTCAAAGTCAACAAGGTAATGAACTTCCATTATGTCGATGTTATGGGGGATATTATAGTATTCTGGAGGGGCAATGGGTTCGGCGGGATGGGGGAATCATGGAGTGGTTTGTTTACTTCTAGGCTACTACTCGAAACGTGGCATTTTCACGTCAACCTTATGTTTAAAAGATTTCTATAATTACAGTCGCCAAAACAGAGGTCCGCCCACGATACATGTAAACTTATCTTCACTGTGTTTATGCTCGTTTAGAGGCCTTAATTTTTAAACCTTTTTTTCACTTCCTTTTTAAAAATTATTATGTCTTGGAAAGAGGCAGACCATGGCACTGAGAAAATAAATAAAAATACACGCCTTAGAAAATAATACAAGCATCACCACTCTGGCAATAACACTGCCTCTCTACACTGTTGCCACATCACCACAAAAATAGGTAACCAAAACATATACAATATCTGAGTACAATATGTGTTTGCTATTGGAAAAGAAGAACTTATGGAAGAATTTTTTTTTTTTTGAATTCATTAATTTTTTCCTTATAGTTTCCTGGAACGTTGAAAGCCTTTGGAGTTCGGGTATGTGTTATGGTTGTCATCGTGGCCACATGGGGTTAAGTCCAACAGCAGCGGTACCAACATTACCCGGTCACCTACCTACAATAACGGCAAAAATCCACTGTGTTTCTTTTTATTTATATAGAGATATATGTATATATGTACCTTTCTGGGTCAGAGAAGAAGCACTAATGTAACCACACAGAAAATTACACAGCGAAAGAAACATACTCTCCATTTTTCACCATCCACGTAGGGTTATACTGTCATATTGGTAATACTGAGGAATACTTCAAAATACTGAGCCAGACTTTTCAAAAAACGTGCGTAGTTCAAATGTCTGTTTTACGTATCACCATGTCCACTACAGAGCTCAATCGACAACTAAGCGAAAAACAAAACAATCTACGGCTTATGTACTGACAGACTGCACACAAAACTCTTGACAGGATTATTAAGATTATTCACTAGATTTATAACAGACCTGACGTGGAGTTATTCTAGACGACGCGGCCAGCATTGCCTTATCTATGAGCCGCCCGTGAACAAGATGTACAGCCGAGTTAGATCACTGTACTTAACGAGACCATATCACTGACTGACCGCCCCCTTGTGTGCCGACAGTCCGCCCCCGCCTGGTGTGTGTGTGTGTGTGTGTGTGTGTGTGTAATTGGATGTGTCACTGTATTTACGTGTCTAATTGTGTGTGTGTGTGTGTGTGTGTGTGTGTGTGTGTGTGTGTGTGTGTGTGTGTGTGTGTGTGTGTGTGTGTGTAATTGCATGTCACTGTGTATTTACGTATCTAATTGTGTGTGTGTGTGTGTGTGTGTGTGTGTGTGTGTTTAATACTTAATTGTGTGCCAACTTAAATATTTTCAAGGCAAGTCTTTTTAATACTCCTTTGACATTTCTCGTATTTTCATTATAGTCTCTCCTCATTATTCAATCACTGGGAATAATGTATTCTTTGCGTAATTTGGTAACATACATTTTCTTTAAATTATGCTCGTCTGAAGTTGGTTTACGTTATTTTTGATACTCTTCAAAACTGTGAACACTGGGGGGTTAGAATATCATTAGGTTAAGAGTGATGGACATTGCCAGGTATTTAGGGGACTGTTTTATACTTTATTGGCCTCTATACCTCACACACCTAACTGTTGCTGTTGTTGGGTGTAGTGCTGTGTGGTGCTGGTGGTGTACAGCAGTGCTAACAGAGCGAGGTGTCGTAGTTGATGATGTAGTGGACGACTGTGGTGTGTTGTAGTATGGTGGAGGAGGTGGTGGTGATGACGGTGTGGTGCAGTGTGGTGTGTTAATATGGAGTAGTGGTGGTAATGGTGGTATGGTGTAGTGTGGTGTGGCGGGGGCGGGTTGCTGGCTGGTGGCAAAGCTCAGGGTTCGACCTCGCTCTGTCTGGTGTGGTGGTGTGAGGCTGGTGGTGGTGGAGGTGGTGGTTGTGGTAGTGGTGGTGGTGGTGGTGGTGGTGGGAATGGGTGATGGTGGGGGTGGGGATGGGAGTGGAGTGGTGTGGCTGGTGTCGCCGTGTATGAGAGTCGCGCGGCGCCTTCCCCTGCGTGGTGGTGCGGCCCCCAGGGCAGCGGGGTGGGGGGCCGGGGCGAGCCCTGTGCCTGCCGTGGCGGGGCCCGGGGCCTCACAGAGGCCAGGCAGGACCGGCCACTCACAGGCCCTCACAGTGGCCGTTGGAGTAGTGGCCGGCGTACCCGTAGGAGTGCAGGGGCGGGTAGCGGCCGTGGTCGAGGCCGTGATGGGGCGCGGCGGCGCGGAAGCCGTAGTTGGGGTGGCCGCTGGGAAGGCAGTGTGTGAGCGAGTGTGGGGAAGCGCGCGGCGCTGAATCTCATATGTAGTTGACGGACTGCAGCGACTTCTCCTGCTTGCCGAGGCGCGAGGGCTTGGAGTCTGAGCTCTCGCCGCCCTGCACCTCGTACACCAGCTGTGTCACCAGCTCTGCGATCAGCACGGGGTCCATGGTGGGCGCCAAATTGCACAACACAAACCAGTCACTCAGGTTGTGTGCATTGATGAAGCGGTCGAGGGTGTCCTCCGGCACCAGCTTGGCGGAGAACTTGAGCCTGAGGCGCCGCGCTGGCTTGCACGTGACCAGCACCAGCATGTACAGACCCCGCACAAGTGACATGCCAAACAGCAGGCAGTACCAGAAGTACAGGAACAGGAAGATCTTGTCGTTGAAGCAATTGATGGGCAGGAGGCAGAGTGGGTAGTAGCTGTTGATGGTGCCACCACGGCTGTGGTACTGCAGCTTGCACACGGTGAGGCGGGGGAACCGAGCTGTCATGGGGCTGATGGTGGTATTGGTGGCGTTGTGCATGTAGTTCACCCAGTCCAGCCCGTAGTCGTAGAAGTCCCCGCCCAGGAACACGTCCGTCAGGATGAAGAAGGAGGCGAGGAGTGCGATGGCCAGCAGCTCCGTCAGCAGGTATTGCCACAGCCAGTACTCATGGTTGCCTCGAGTCTGTTTCATGTGCCACACTAAAAAGTTTTTCTTGTCTTCCCAGTCTTCCCGTCGCCTGAGGTTGGTGAAGTCGAAGGGGAGGCACTGGCTGTGGGTGAGCTGGTGCCAGATCTGCCGCGGGAGGTAGATGACCAGGGCTTCGATCAGCAGGAAGAACGTCACCCACTGGTAATACGAGATCTCACGCCTCGAGCTCTGACCCTCCACGAACTGGCCCAGGTTCGGATAGATGACATTCTTCCCAACCTGGAAGACGGTCGGGCATTAGTCTAAGAGCACGGGCACTGGGCGGCACACAGGGGGGCATAAAGGCAGAAGTATAGGGTTGGCATGGCACGTGGAAGACGGAAAATGGGACAGGCAGAGCTCGGGTAGGCAGATAAAAGTGACAGGAAAGGCAAGGGAAAGGTAGAAAACAGAACAGATAAAGCACGATCTAGGCAGAAAAAGGATAGGTAAAGCAGGGATCACAGAAGGTAGAGGTAGACAGAAAAGGAGGTTGGCATGAAAGGTAGATGGGTAGGCTACAGCATGGTCCACGCAGAAGAAGGTTAGGTAAAGCAAGGGGTAGGCAGAAACCAGGGTAGGTAAAGCAGGAGGTAGGCAAAAAGAGGCAGGCATGGGAAGACGAAGGCAGAAAACTAAGTAAATGAAGGCGTAGGTAGAAAAGAGAGCATATGAAACATGGTTAAGACAGACATAGGCATAGGCGGAAAGTACTGCCGGTTAAGCAGGGAGCAGACAACAAACGTTAGGCAAAACAAGGCAGAGGTAGATAAAGTGTTAGGCAGAAAAAGGGATAGGTATAACAGCAGACGAAAAGTTAAGGCAGAGGATAGGCAGATAAGTGATAAAATAGGGAACAGGCAGATAGGAGGTAACTCAGAGGATAGACGAAATATAACGCAGAGAAAAGAGAAAGGTTAGATCAAATAGGTGATGGGAATATACAGTAAAGGGTAAGGTAAAGAGGAGGATAGACTGATAAGAACAAACAGGGAACAGACAAACAAGTGAAGATTAACGTAGTGAGGGAGACGATGATAAAGGTTTAGGTGAAGCAGAAAATAGATAAGATAAGGCAGGAAATAAAAAAAGTTTAGGAAATGCAGGGGATACAGGTAAAAGAGGGGATAGAGAGACAGAAGTGTAGGTAAAGCAGGGAAAAGCAGAAAAGTAAGTAGGTTGGGAAGTAGGGAAGCAGAAAAATGGGTATGGAGGCAAACAACTTGGCAGGATAGGGGAGAAGTAAGGAGGAACATGGGGTAGGTAAGGAGAAGTAAGGAGGAACATGGGGTAGGTAAGGAGAAGTAAGGAGGAACATGGGGTAGGTAAGGAGAAGTAAGGAAGAACATGGGGTAGGTAAGGCCGAGTGGGAGGCAAGGAAGTGGATAGCAAAGGCAGGGTAAAGCAGAGGAATGGGTATAAAGCAGGGGAGAGTACAGGTCATGGGGCAGAAGGAGTCAGGAGAGTGCACAGAAAAGACAGGGTAGAACTGAGAAAATCGTATAATATGAGAGGAAGTAAAGGCATTAGAGACAGGAAAGTGGATAGGAAAGGGAGGGTAAGGCAGGGTATGGAGGACAGGAGGGGAGAGCATAGGGGAAAGAGAGGCAGAGTGGATGAAGTAAAGAGTTGATCCGAAGACCCAGGGCAGGAGAGGGCTGGGATGCGGATAAAGGATAGGTGTGGAGGGATGGCAAGAAGACAACCAAACCAGGGGTAGGCACAAGGCGGTAAGGAGGACGAGAGGCACGTCAAACAGGATTGGCACGAGGTGGTGAGGCAGGCAAGTGGCACGCCAAACAGGGTAGGTACGAGGTGGTGAGGCAGGCAAATGGCACGTAAAGCAGAGCAGGCACGAGGTGGTGAGGCAGGCAAATGGCACGTAAAGCAGAGTAGGCACGAGGTGGTGAGGCAGGCAAATGGCACGTAAAGCAGAGCAGGCACGAGGTGGTGAGGCAGGCAAATGGCACGTAAAGCAGAGCAGGCACGAGGTGGTGAGGCAAGCAAAAGGTAAAACACGGCAGGCACGAGGTGGGCAGGTAGCCGAAAGGCACGTAATGCAGGGCAGGCACGAGGTGATGAAGCAGACGAAGGGCACGCAAAACTCGGTAGGCACGAGGTGAGGCAGGCAAAAGGCACATAAAGCAGGGTAGGCACGAGGAGGTGAGGCAGGCAAAAGGCACAAAGGCAGGGCAGGCACGAGGAGGTGAGGCAGCTAAAAAGCAATTAAAGCAGGGTAGGCACGTGGTGGTGAGGCAGGGAAAGGGCACATAAAGCAGCGTAGTCACGAAGTGGTGTGGCAGCTGAAAGGAACATAAAACAAGGTAGGCACGAGGTGGTGAGGCAGACAAAACGCACGTAAAACAGGGTAGGCACGCGATGACGAGGCAGATGAAAGGCGTGTAAAGCAAGGTAGGCAGAAGCGGGTCCATGATGAGGATGGTAGGTATGAATAAGTCTCTGGGGTGGGTAGGCAGGTGTGGATAGGTCTGTGATGGGGTTTGCAGGTAGGAAATGGGTGTCAGGCTGGGTTAACGTGAATAGGTTTGCGCTGGAATAGGTATCGAATAGGATATGTAAACTAATCCATCACAAAGGTATACAGAGACTGGATATACTGGAATAGGTGTATACGGTAGGCTGGAATAGGTGCAAATGGGGTAGGAATGAATAGATTTACAGGGGGGAAGGGGAGAATGGGCATATGTATAAAAATAGGTAGGCGGAATAGGAGGGAATATATATAAACTGACTAGGAAACACTGAAACCACTGAAATAGGCAAGAAAACACGAAATGGGTGACAAAAATGAAGGTAGTTAGTAAGGCAAGCAGTAATCAATAAATGTGTGTGTGTGTGTGTGTGTGTGTGTGTGTGTGTCTACCTCCCACCCTACTGTTGACCTACTTCTACCTACCTACCCCATCAGACCCATTGAGAGAGAGAGAGAGAGAGAGAGAGAGAGAGAGAGAGAGAATCAGTATCCCCTAAAAATATTGCTCACGAGCCTGTCAATGGATGTATAAAAACAGATGTAACTCGTGGAGATAAGGATGAAGAATGAATGAATGAATGAATGAATGTCTGGTCTCTTCACTGGTCATTGTATTCACAGTTCTCCCCCTTCCATGCTCTCTGGACCCGACCCGACCCCGTCCCTTGGCGAAAAAAAAAAAAAAATGAAAGTGGCGTTGATGGCGGTAATGATGATGACGATAAAGTAAATGAAAGCACAGTAAAATAATAATAATAATAATAATAATAATAATAATAATAATAATGATAATAATAATAAAACACGAGAACTGCACACCCAATCCTGCGATGTGTATGCCGGATTCGTCGTTGAAATCCGTGTTCTCACTGCCGTAGACTCTGACCGATTTTATTTCGGGGTGGGAGCTGACCCCCCACGGAACATGGGGGGGGGGAGAGGTGTTACGCTGCCCAAATATCACAAATTCTATAATACTTTACTTCTTCCTTACTCTCTTAAATTACAACTCATACACTCTATTTCCATACACTCACTCCTTCATACAATTTCTTATTCATGTTCGTCTTCACTCCACCATTCATTCACTGACTCATTTACAATCATTCATTTATTCTTTCTTACTTATACAATCTCTTTTATTCATGTTCGTGGTCATTGTCTCATCCACTCACTGACTCATTCATTTCTTTATCCGTTTTTATACATCCACCTTACTCACTCACCTCCGTTATTCATTCATTCATCAGTTTACTCTCGTTCTCAAACTTTCCTGTCCTCATTCGAAACTCTCTCTCTCTCTCTCTCACACACACACACACACACACAGAGTCCCATTAAGCCTTTGTTATTCATATCTCCATCCATCTGCCCCTCCCCCCCTCTCATACACTCGCTATACAAATGAGGCACTCTGTATAATTCATGGGTGTTTTTGAGCTTCTAGGGACGTGTGTAGAGAAGTGTATCTGTAATGTATAGGAGTGTATCTAGAGTGTATAGAAGGAGTGTAACTAGATAGTGTATAGAAGAAGTGTAACTAGATAGTGTATAGAAGAAGTGTAACTAGATAGTGTATAGAAGAAGTGTAACTAGATAGTGTATAGAAGAAGTGTAATGTATTTGGAGTGTTTAGAGTAAGTACTGAGAAAATGCTTGGTTTGAAATGTGAAAAGAGTGTATATGTATGTAAAATGTGGTTAGAATAATTACAAGAGAAGATAATGTTTGGAATGGCACTGAAATTGTATGGAAGAGAATGTGTGTGAGTGATGACCTTCTCTGTATCTTTAATCAGGGGATGTGTATGAGATGTGTATAGAGTAGAAGTGTTTGGGAGTATCAGTAGAAGATGTGGAGTATGTATGAAGCTATATATTAAATGTAGCCTATGGAATGTGTATGGAGAGCAGTGTGTTGTGATGGAATACGTAAGATGTATGTATGGGTTTCTCTCTCTCCCTCCCTCTCTCTCTCTCCACACACACACACACACACACACACAATTCCCTTACATAGCGATATTCAAAACGTATTCTCTCTCTCTCTCTCTCTCTCTCTCTCTCTCTCTCTCTCTCTCTTTCTCTAACCCACACGATAATCACCGCCGCCAGCCAAAAACCCACTCCCGAAAAAAGAGCTATCTCTAAATTAAAGCGAGAGGAAATTAATACGACTTACATTAGGACCCCCTTAAGCCGCCATGTTGAAAACGGGATTTTTTACGGGAGACTCGAAAAAATTTATAAACGCTGTAATAACGATGAGAGAGAGAGAGAGAGAGAGAGAGAGGAATGGCAGGTGGAAGAGAGGGAGGGGGGGTAATAGGTAAGGGGAAGGAGTGGAAGTGTGGTGGGGGAAGAGGCATGGGGGAAGGGGAGAAAGTGGGATGGGGGAGGGGGTGAGGAAGGGTAAGGAGGGGAAGAGGCGAGAGGAAAAGAGAAGTGGACAAAGAGGGATGAAGCGTTGGGGAAGAGGGGAGGGTGGGGAGGAGAAAGGGAGGTGGGGGGAGGAGAAAGGGAGGTGGGGGGAGGAGAGGGGAGGTGAGGTGGGGGGAGGGGGAGAGGTGATGGGGGGGGTCACGTAATTAAACCCAGTATTTTTGTCATATAATTATTTTGCTTTTTTTTTTTTTGGTTTTGGGATTAGCTTTTTCACCATTTTTGGAAAAGTTAAATAATTTAGGAAAGAGTAATTTAGGCAGGTCGGCATTTTTAGGGAGTGAGTAATTTTATGGAACTGAGAATTTGACAAAGCTGATTATTTTGCAAAGTTGATGATTTGTGAAAGTATGAATATTTTTGACAATTTTTTGGGGATACGAAGGAAACCGCATCAGTTCGAGTCCTCCCTGTACGTGTGTGTGTGTGTGTGTGTGTGTGTGTGTGTGTGTGTGTGTGTAGTATAACCATCTGGAGTTTGGAAAAAGCCAGAATATTAATAACTTTTTTTTTTTTGGGGGGGAAGGAGGGCGGTGATTAACAATTTTCAAACTTTTTCCTCATGCACATTAATTTTCCTATTTTCCTGCGTGTAATAAAATTTTGATGGATAGATAATTAAGCCGGTTTTTGGATAAGGAAGTAATTATTCTTTGGTTTTATCTAGTTTGAGGTGATTAACTGATAGAATAAGTCGCTGATGAAGGGTCGTTAAGGCTTGAAGAACGAAGGTATGATTATATTCGATATCCACTCCACTTGGACCCTCCCGTCGGTAGCGCCTGGCTCCACTTACACGCCTGACCTGGGTTCGACACTTAACCCTTTTATTGCGAGGATCTGTACCTTTGCTCCCATTAAGTGATCTGCCAGTTTAGGAGCAACTTAATTAGGCACTTAGGAGGGGTAATCAACAACCACTTAATTAGACGCGTTAATGAGGGGTATAATCTAAGAACCACTTAATTAGACACGTTAATGAGGGGTATTACCTAACAACCACTTAAGTAGGCACGTTAATGAGGGGTATTATTTAACAACCATTTAATTAGACACGTTAATGAGGGGTATTAACTAACAACCACCTAGTTAGGCACGTTAATGAGGGGTATTATCTAAACCACTTAATTAGACGCGTTAATGAGGGGTATTACCTAACAACCACCTAATTAGACACGTTGATGAGGCCTACATCCAACCTCTGCAGTTTCATACGTCAAAATAATAATAATAATAATAATAATAATAATAATAATAATAATAATAATAAAATCGTTTGGAGGGAGCAAATCTACACCAAAAAATGTCATCTCAATGTAATGGCCTGGTTTGCGTTTTTTTTTTTTTTTTCAGCGTTTTTTGGAAGGGAGAAATTTTTGCAGTCTCGGCCATTTTTTTTCCAATTCAGAGAGTATATACAGTAGGTACACAATCATACACACATGCACACACACAGTCACACACGTATAAAGTGCACACACACATACACACACACACACACACACACACACACACACACACACACACACACAGGGTCGAAAACAATAACCTTTCTCTTCCATCTTGTTTACTCCCTCCCTCCCTCCCTCTCCTCCCCTCCCCTCCTCTTCCTCCTCCCTCTCCCCTCTCCACTTTCCCCTCCTCTTCGGGGAAAAAGTACTCAACAGGAAAGCACAATATCAAAGTGCATAACGCAGAGAGAGAGAGAGAGAGAGAGAGAGAGAGAGAGAGAGAGCGTACAATCGATCTAGGGAAAATAAAGCACAAAATAATAATACTAATACTAATAATAATAATAATAATAAAAATACCTCACAAAATAAAAAAGTAAACCGTCTCAAAACCATGTAATGTACCAAACAGGAATTAAATCACATATATAAAAAAAAGAAGAAATTTTGGAAGGGTAGATTTGAGATGTGACGTCAGAATCAAAGCCTATCATTTTCAGCCAAGATTCCAACAAGAATGAGTTCAAATTTTTCTTATAACTCATCAGGTAAACCAGGTATTTCTTAAGCAAGCAAGCAAGAAAATAAACAAACAATCAGGCACAGCGAATATCAATTACGTTCGGATACTAAGAATTGCATAATATTTCTTCTCCTTTACTTTTCACTTCCTCTGCTGGCTAATACTCCTAAGCTGAGAGAGGCTTGGTGTGTTTCCCTGCCTAATATTTCACCTCTCCTGGCTAATATTCCAAAGCTGAGAGAGGCCTGGTGTTTCGCTGCCTAATATCTCATCTTTCTTCTGCTGGCTAATATTCCTAGGCTGAGGGACTTGGTGTGTTTCTCTGCCTAATATTCCACCTCTGCTGGCTAATATTCCCAAACTGAGAGGGGCTTGGTGTGTTTCTCTGCCTAATATTTCACCTCTCATCTGTTAGCTAATATTCCTAAGCTGAGAGGGGATTGGTGTGTTTCTCTGCCTAATATTTCATCTCTTCTGTTGGCTAATATTCGTAAGCTGAGGGGCTTGGTGTGTTTCTCTGCCTAATATTCCACCTCTGCTGGCTAATATTCCCAAGCTGAGAGGGGCTTGGTGTGTTCTCCGCCTAATATCTCACCTCTCATCTGTTAGCTAATATTCCTAAGCTGAGAGGGGATTGGTGTGTTTCTCTGCCTAATATTTCATCTCTTCTGTTGGCTAATATTCGTAAGCTGAGGGGCTTGGTGTGTTTCTCTGCCTAATATTCCACCTCTGCTGGCTAATATTCCCAAGCTGAGAGGGGCTTGGTGTGTTCTCCGCTTAATATCTCACCTCTCATCTGTTAGCTAATATTCCTAAGCTGAGAGGGGATTGGTGTGTTTCTCTGCCTATAAATCATTCTCTTTGATATGATGCGTCAGGGAGGAAAGTGACGGAAGAGCCCAGAAGTGAGACGTAGAGGTAGTGGAGTAGTAAGCGAACTTTTGACTATAACTGTAATCGAGAAGTGACTGGATATGCACTGACGGGAGAAGGAGGAGTACAAGACTTTTTCCACCTACCTACCAACGTATCGCTCTTCATTTCTTGGTAGATGGTCTTTTTACACGAGTTACCCCAGAGATTTTATTAGTTTTCTTTCAAGGCGCTTACGTCGAAGAAAATGGATGCTGAATTTCTTACTGTTGTGAAACTTATAAGATGCCTGACGGATGCAGAGAGAGAGAGAGAGAGAGAGAGAGAGGGAATGCTTGAAACTGACCAACATACTGAGAACAGACGGCCAGGATGTGTGTGTGTGTGTGTGTGTGTGTGTGTGTGTGTGTGTGTGTGTGAGAGAGAGAGAGAGAGATAGAGAGAGCAGAGCCATATTTAAAACTGACCTACAAGCAAACAAACGAGCAGACAGGATGAGAGTCGGGGGGGAGGGGAGGGGGAAAAGAGGAGGAGGGAGGGGGCGGATCCAGGGGGGGGGGGACTTCACACATGGGGGGGCGTTTGGGTCAATACCATGTTTCCTGCTCACCCCGCCCCCCCTCCCCCTCACCCCTTCTCCCTGGACAGTCATCACACACACACACACACACATCCTAGACAGTTATGTTGCATACGTACATTTGCACACATCCCAGACAGTTCACACACACACACACACACACACACACACACACACACCACACACACACACACACACACACACACACACACACACACACACACACACACATCCTAGACAATGTTGCATACGTACATTTACACACATACCCCAGACAGTTTACACACGCAGACCTGCACAGGCACACACGTACAAATACACACATCACAGGTAATTGCAGACACACGTACGTACATATACACACATCACAGGTAATTGCAGACAGACACATACATACACACATACACACTCATCGTAGACACTCACACCAGCACAGTATATACATACATATAATAACACAGATATGCATACGTACACACCAGACACAAACGGCCTAGTCACACACACACACACACACACACACACACACACACACACACACACACACACACACACATCTTTAATATTTCGAAACGAGAGAAAAAAATCATAACCTCATACTCTCATTTCCCCTCCTCTCCCCACATCTCAATATATCCTTTCCTTCATCCTTCATTCCACACCACTCCACTCCTTCCTCTTCCTCATCTTTTCACAGTATTGTCGGTGTCTCTTTTCCACGTGATCTCATTTCTGCTGAGATCACATTACTTTATCTGGCTACATCAGCTTCTCAGAGTTTGGCTGTGCTGACCCGACTCTGTGATTTTTTTTTTTTTTCTTTTTTTATTATGGATAATTGCTGAGTCTACAAGGGCCTTTTTTCACGGCCTGAGTTCAAATTCCGTGTGTGTGTGTGTGTGTGTGTGTGTGTGTGTGTGTGTGTGTGAAACTTCGAAACAGTGGAATCAACGGCTTTTCATCTCATCAGCTCCCCTCCTCTCAATGGCTGCTCTCTCTCTCTCTCTGACGCAGTGTTGCATAACTTTACTATACCTATTCCACTGGACACTGCTCTCCTGAAATCTAACTACATCCCTTCCCCTTTAAGGAGGACATGCAGCATCCGTCAATTCACATACTCCCCCCCTTTTTTCTGTATGGCTCCCTAAATAGAAGGCTTCACCGGAACTCACACACACACACACACACACACACACACACTCACACACACACTCACACACACACAGACACACCTTTTTCTCTCTCACATACATTACGTTTATCTATCTACTCTTGCACATATATTATCTATTTTTCACACATATCTATTCTCTCTCTCTTTCTCTCTCTGCCGCAATGTTGCATAACTCCTTACCCTCACTATTACACTGAACTTGCTCTCATAAATTCCTCTCTTCACCTTTAAGGCGGACATACAGCATCCGTCTATCCACACACACACACACACACACACACACAGGATCCCCTCGACACATATGCACCAGATAGTCATTACCACCCACCAACCTCCACACACACACACACACACACACACACACACACACACACCTCCCCTTGCCATCTCATTCCTATAATGTCGTTTACCTCTTATCTCTCCCCTCTCCCCTCACCACTCGACTAGATCTCCTCTCTCCCCTCCTCACCTCTCTC
>NC_137043.1:38142881-38172881 GCF_032717465.1 Coenobita brevimanus
TGGGAAATTCTTGAGTTTGAAAAGCGGATGATGTATAATGAAAATGAATAATGTTTTATGAAATTATAATAAGGATGATACTCAGGAATTATATGTAAACTTAAAGGAAATGGTGATGATAATAATAATAATAATAATAATAATAATAATAATAATGAGAATGTTGAATAATAAATGAAAATGAAATAAACGAAGTAATAACAATAATATGCTAACATAATATTGCTTAAAAATAATAAATAATAATAATGATGCTAAATACTGAAAATCCTTAATAATAATAATAATAATAATAATAATAAAAGTAATAATAATAAAACTATCCTAATCCACCTAAAGTGCCATTAATAAACAATAAAAATAAATGATAGTGGAATTGTTTATTATTTATCAGTGACCTTAATAATCCCGGACGGAGGTGCTGTTGCCAGGGTGGACTCTCTCTCTCTCTCTCTCTCTCTCTCTCCCCCTACCCTTTTTTCTCTTCTCCCCCTCCCCTCATTCAACATGCACCCCCACGGCCGTCCAACCTCTGTCATTTCCTCCCCTCATCTTAAAACATCTCACCTTCATGGCCAACAGGAGAGAACAAACAAACAGGGATAAAACAGGGAACCAGAACAAACAGGAAACAGGGAAACAAAGAAATGAACAGGAAACAAGAGACAGGGAAGAAGAGGAGAACATTTAAAAGTTATTAGAACACGGAAGAGAAATGGGAAGAAACCGAAAACAAAGAATGAACAGAGAACAGATAACGAGAGAACAGATAAGGAATAAGCAGAAAAAAAGAAATGGAGAACAGAGAATGGGGGGGGGCAGAAACAAAACTGAACACGTACGAAAAAAAAAAAAAAATAAGCAGAAATGAAAATGAGAGCAGAGAACAAGACAAGAATAAGCAACGTACAAACAAATTAAACAAGTCGAGGGAAACCGGAATTCAAAACAAAACAAATCGCGCATAAAACAAGAAGTATACAGAGAGAGGCACAGTACGACAAAGCAGAGGAAAAGACTACAAAGGAAACACAGAAAATACATAAATAACCAGGGGACAGAGAGAGAAGGTCCCCCCAGGTAAACTCTTTCGTCTTTGTCAACTTTGGTCTTTCCTTCTTGCTTCAAAGTTTTCCGTTCATTCCACCGGTCCCAGGGAAGAGAGGCTATTGCAAGCACTCTATCACCCTATTTCTTTATTTTTTAGTAAGATTTAAAGCAAACCCGCTATTTTTACTTTATTTTACTTTATTTTAAACAGATCAAAGCAAACCCTACTGCCTTATTTTTAGAGGTAAGATTTAAAGCAGCTTATTATCGCCCTTTTACCTTATTTTCAACAATATGGTTCGGGATTTCATGACCAGCAGGCCGCATCGTCACCACCTGACCACCGCCACCCCTGCCAGTGGTCGGAATGGAATATCAAGTGCGGAACCATTGTCTTATGAAGGATTAATATTGACAAATTCCCGCCCCTCACATTTCTCCATTAAATAACCTTAAGTGGAACTGGAATAAGGGAGAAATCAACCCTTATGTAGTGGAGCAATAGGGGTTAAAACAGATCTTATGTACCATTGCAATAAAGTGGAAAATAGGTTATATATGTACGAGGAATTAAGTGGAAAACAGACCTTATGTGGTACTGAAAAAGAGGTGAAAAAAGACCTTATGTGAGAGTGGAAGGAAGGGGGAAATAGGGCCTTATGTGGAACAGAAATAAGGGTGGACATATACTACACGTGCGAGTGGAGTACAGTGGAAAATCGTCTAAAAAAAAATTGGAGGAAGAGAACTAGGAAGAGGGGGAAGGAAAAGGGCATTAAACATGGTAAAAGTACAAAGTGCTTGGGAGTGTGGTGAGGTGGCGTACGTCTCTGGGGTGTAGTGTGTGTGTGTGTGTGTGTGTGTGTGTGTGTGTGTGTGTGTGTGTGTGTGTGTGTGTGTGTGTGTGAGAGGGAAAGAGGGAGAGATTCCCCTCCCTCCCTCAAATTTAATATATTAATGTACCTACGTCATCCCAATAACATTCACCTAATCCACCAATTCATCTCTTCCTTAGATATTTGTAGATAATGTTAGAAAATAAAATAATATAAAACGCAGGAAGGACTACGCTAATGGTGTTGTCTCGCCTGGCTTTTGATGTGGTGAAGGGGGGGGGAAGGGAGAGACAGAGAGAGAGAAATTTTCAGGTTCCAATTTCGCCTTAACTCCTTTACTTCACCGATGTCGTTCTTTCCTCTATTTCCTCTCATCTCTGGACGATTTTTCTGTACTCTGGGAAACCGTCTGGCAGTGGGGGACAGGGGGGTTTGGCATGATCTCCCCCCCCCCTCCTCCTCCCGCCAGGCAAGGTGTCCCCATAGCTGAGGAAAATCGTCTAGAGGGGAAGGACGCAACGAAAATCAAAACAAAATCACTCCCTAACCTCCCCTCCCTCAAAAAAAAAAAAAAAAAAAAAAAAAAAAAAAAAAAATCACGAAGAGTTTGTCTGCGGAAAGAAAAAAAATCGCTCCTCCCTCAAATAAAAAAAAGTTCAATTTTCCAAAATTTCTTCCACGAGAAATGAAACACAATCTCTCTCTCTCTCTCTCTCTCGCACACACACACACACACACACACACACACAAACTTTCACGAAGTTTTGTAAGAGAAATTAAACAAAATCACACACCGCCAAAAGAAAAAATGAAACCACAAAAAATCACAAGACGCATCACACACACACACACACACACACACGCACACACACAACCAAAAACTCAAGAAAGACCCATGCCAAGACAACACCTAATCACAATAAAATCACCACCAATACCACCACACCACCTGCCTCCCGCTTCACACCTGCCGTCCTTATCTTACCTTGATGACACTTGGGCACACCTGACCTCTCCTGTGACCTCGAACTGACCTTACCTGCCCTCCGTGACGTCATCATTAACACCTTCAGCCTGAGGACGTATTCTAATTTCTTCTCGCTACCTCTAGACGATACTATTAAGCCTAGTGAAGATCTTTATGCTCGAAGGCTCAGTAAACTCCCTAACATCTTTTTCTAAGCGATTTATTTTTGCTTTTACATCTTACTGTGATCTGCAATGTTAGATAATTCCTTCTGTTTTTTCCTCAGCGACTTATTTTGCTTATTACTGCCCTCCTCTGTTGCATAAATCCTTCCAATATGGCCACACTGCATCAAGTACGTACTAAAAGGATATTAACCAGCCATATCCAAAAATAAATAGCTAAGGAAGAGGTGTTTGGGAGCTTCTTGACCCAGAATAAGAGTGGGTTAAAATAAATCGCTAAGTAAGAGGTGTTAGGGAGCTTCTTTACCTGACGCGAACACTTTCTCTTTATTTATTTATTTTTCTAAGGCTAATCGTCTAACCCCTCCAGTTGGAAAAGCCATTAAGTTGAATAAAATCGTCTGGTGAGAGCAAGAATTAAATTAGTACTCCTCAGGTTGAAGTGGTTACCAAATATTACCCCCCAAAAGACGTACACATATTCCCAATCGTTCACACACACGCACACACACACAGACACAGACACACGGGAAACATGTTTATGCTTGGGTTATTTACAGTGATTAAAACATTTGAAAAGAATGGCATGTCAAAAAAGTCAAGATTTTAAAACACACTCACGCATGCAAAAATTGTCGATAAAAATGCCATGACAAAAACAGACATTAAAAAGATACAATATGAACACGGAAAATAATCTGTTAGCTCTTTGGTCAATCACAATAAATTAAAGAAAGAATTAAAACCACTGTCAATGACCTACACCAAAACTAATACAAATCAATACAAATATGATAAGGAGGAATAACAAAACTGCAATACACTTTCGTAAAATCAATGTCATATATAAACCCATTAGGTATACATCGTGAAATAAATGTTACCACGAAACTTAAAATAAAAACCTGGCGAATTATACCCCCAAAAAAGTACACTAAATAAACAAATTCGTAAACTGATAATAAGGCAGCCAATTCGTGTCTCACTGAAACCTTGCAACACGAAAAGAAACCCCGAGCACCGCAACGAAACAGAAAAAGTGTAGGCGGGATTTTGAAACTGGTGTTGAGAGCGAAACGTCACATGTCGCCGAAATGGTACTAACAGCAGTGGGTAATGGCAACGACATGGCAGATTAAGCTGAAATTTAGACCACATGCAATTATAAGAGTAAAAAAAAAACACCAACACGGTAAGAAAAAGCACCACACCAAAATTATAAATAAAGGTATGGTTGGAAAAAAAAAATGCCTACAGTAAAAAATAAATCAATACCTAGTTAGAAGTAAATAAAATAAATGCATACAGTAACAAATAAATAAAGGAAATGCATACAGTAGGAAATAAATAAATAAAAGAAATACCTAACGTAAGAAATAAAATAAATATAAATCAATAAAAATGAGACGTGATATGCCTAGAAATCAGTTATCGAGAAAATGGCCACTCGTCGTAAAGGCTTACACGAACTTAAGATAACGCGAGAAATTCAAAACGGAGAGACAGAAGGAAATATCTGGGGAAAAAATCGACACACCATAAAAAAAAAAAAAAAAAAGAATCGAGAAAAGTGCAAGTTTTTGGTGCAGTTTCTGAAAAATATACCGAAAAAAATGGGGCAAAATTTAGATATTACAAGAACGATATTTTAAGCACACCGAGACAGACATGAGACGAGCCACAGTGCAAAAGTGAGTGAGTGAGAGAGAGAGAGACAGTGCAAAAGTGAGTGAGCGAGTGATGAAAACCCGGTGCTGGGACAGTAATAGTACCAACAGTGCTGAAACAGTGCTGAAATGAGATACAGTGAAGGTTACAGCCTTGACGTGAGTGGGGAGGGTAGTCTGTACGTTATTTTTCTTTGTAACATTAAGAATTAGTACCTTTTCAGAATTACATGTGGTTTTCTTTGTAGCATTCACAATTAGTTAGCACTTTTTCGGTATTACATGTACCTAATTTTTGTAAGAATAAAATTATATATGCCTATATTTGCAGCTTCTTTCTTTTTGTAATATTCAAAACTATTTAGTACATTTTTAGTATTACATGTGCCTAAGTTTGTAACACCAAGAATTAAGGATTATTAATATTATTATTATTATTATTATTATTATTATTATTATAATTATTATTATAGTTTTCAGTTTAATAATTTTCACGTGGTCAAATATCAGATTCTAATAGATATGAACGGCAGTTATACTTATTATTATTATTAATTATTATTATCATTATTACTATTACTATTATTATTATTATTATTATCATCATCATCATCATCATTACTACTAGTATTATTTACACATTAATCTGACGTGACAGACTTGCTTCTCCACAATAAACAAACTTTTTTTTTTTCCTGTAACCATATTGAAAAGACTGAGAGAAAACCAATTACAAGACTCTTAGAAATACACAAGGCAACGTCAGCCAGGTCCTGTGGCCGCTGTAACACGTAGGAAATGTGGAAGATCATTTTTGTAAGAGTGGCTATGTATTGTTTTTGTCTGAAATACGTATCAATTAATCTATTACAAATTTTTACGAGGTTCAGTAATTTAGTTCCGATATTTTCCATGTGAAATTAAAAAAAATTATACATATGGGATATTTTAAATATATTTCTCTGCTTCTACTTCCACCTTTGTATTTTTCACGTGCCTACAGTTGGATACAGGACCTGATTTGAGTTCAGAACGGTCAATACAAAACTCTACCTTTGTAACTCTACCTTGGGGTCTCAAACTCTACTGGAGCAGGTTGGGCGGGCGTGGGTGCGGGTGTAGGTTGGGTGCTAGGGGGTGGGGAGGGAGGGGGGGGTGGGGAGGGGTAAGCATCATACGCGGTGGGGGAGCTATCCGGAGGGGCTGGTGGGTGGGGGGAGAGTCACAAGTATCTCCTAACCACACCCTTATCAACCCTATACATAAGGCTGTGAATGCAAGTGTCGTCAGAGCTTAACAATAATGAATATACACGAGGCCTTCCACGAAAAATATAAAAATAATATACGCTAAAATGAAAAAAATAAAACTAAAAATGAAAATAAAGTTCTGTGGCAGGATCCAAGATTAAAAAAAAAAAAAAATAATGATAACGAAAAAATTAATAACGACCGCTTCATAATTCTTCTGCTTAAGTTTCTCATCGTTGAATAAAATTATCTGACAAAAAACGGAATAATAATAATAGAAAAAATCGTACAATAATATAATCTCTTTTTTTAGACAATTTTCTCTCCATGATGCAAATTTTTAAGTAATAATAAGATTGAGGGAACCAATAAATATACCTCCTAATAAAAAAATAATGTTGCTATTTTTGTTTGGTATGGTCAACATCTTAATAAATAATATAATAAATAAAATCTTTGGAATTTCTCTAGCCATGATGGGAGTAAAAAAAAAAAAGAGCACATTTATAAAGCCTCTCAGATTTTCTCATTAACCTTCAACTCTTTTCACAGCGTTATGGACAAGGTTAACTGCTATCTAGAACACTACTATCATTCTCTCCAGGGCCATACCTCTAACAAGCAGACACTAACGAACTAACAAAGGGGCATGCTTAGTTAGGGAGTCAGGGAGGGTAAAGACAGGGAGGGATAGACTGAGCTGTTTTTCCGTATTCTCGTCAAGTTAGGGAGCCTTTTGGTATACATTTCTTCCTAAGTTTGTTTCTGTATATGGCTAATTATTATTATTATTATTATTATTATTATCATTATTATTATGTTAGGTCTTCTAGTATATATTTCTTCCCAGTTTCTTTTTGAACATGGCCGACTGTTATTATTATTATTATTATTATCATTATTATTATTATGTTAGGTCTTCTAGTATATATTTCTTCCCAGTTTCTTTTTGAACATGGCCGACTGTTATTATTATTATTATTATTATCATTATTATTATTGTTATTAAAGGAAGATGCTCTGTTCTTAAATCAAATGCCGTCTTACAATGGTTTAATTATGCCACTTTCAGACGATTTTATTCAGCACAGGAGATGCCTTTCGTACTGAAGGGGTTAATGATGGCTCTATGTAACCCCTCCAGCTCGAAAAATATGAAATAAAACCGTCTGAAGGTAGCAAAAATAAAAAATAAATAAGTCCTCGGTGTCAAAAAGATAAATAAATGCGAAGGGAAGAGAAAATTGTATCGGAAGAAAATCGCAGAAAATTATACCAGAATAAATCGCTATAGAAGAGGTGCTGAGAGCCTCCTAAACCTACGAGAATACGCAGAGTTAGACCATTAGGGGATGCAGAGAGAGAGAGAGAGAGAGAGAGAGAGAGCGACAGAGAGAACCAGGGTGAGGGGGGTAAAGAGTATTGGTTCTCTCTGACAGGCTCGTTGGGTGGCACGGGAAAAGGTGTGTCTGTGTGTGTGTGTGTGTGTGTGTGTGTGTGTGTGTGTGTGTGTGTGTGTGTGTGTGTGTGTGTGTGTGTCAGGGGGTGGTTGTGTTACGTGGTTAGCAGGAAGAGGTATATACAATCTCTCTCTCTCTCTCTCTCTCTCTCTCACACACACACATACACACACACACACAAAAGCGCTGACAAAATCCGGTTCTCGTAATAGGTTCACATCTCAGGCGGATGATCCTGATGGCTTTACTTTTCACCTGAGCGGGTTCAATTCTCGGGGTTCTGATGGGTTCACTCGGGTTCTGATGGGTTCACTATCCAGGCTGGTTCTACGTGCCGGGTTCGTCAGCGGGGTTCATGATTTTGCTCCGTGTTCATAATGAAGGTTCACTCCGGTTCAGATGGATCCACTTGCGAGCGTGGTTCCGTGTCCTGTGTTCATTTAGGTTCATTTCGGTTCATATGGCTCCACTAACAGGAATGGCTCTCTTATTTTCTTTTCATTTCTTCTTGGAGGGAACAATTTTGCGGGATTCTGGCCTTTGGTTCCTTCTTCCTTGCATAAAAAAGAAAGTGGGTTGGTCGCTTGGACTTCACGGTTCTACGTCCTGGGTTCGTTTAAGGTTCATTCCGGTTCAAAAGTATCCTGGTTCTGCGCCCCAGGTTTGTTAGTGGTGGTGCTGGGGTCGATGGCAGGTGAGGACACAGGTGATGGGGATGTCAACGCTTGTCCCGGGTTCGTGTACGTGGAGACAACTGCGTGTCGTTACAGTGGCAGTCTACGGTGGGGCTGGGTTGGGTTGGGTTGGGTGGCAGTTTGCTTTGATTAGGTGGGGTTGGGTTGGGTTGGGTTGAGTTGGATTGAGTTGGTCTGAGTTGGGTTGGGTTGGGTTGGGTGGCAGTTTGCTTTGATTAGGTGGGGTTGGGTTGGGTTGGGTTGAGTTGGATTGAGTTGGTCTGAGTTGGGTTGGGTTGGGTTGGGTTGGGTTGAGTTGAGTTGGACTGGGTTGGGTTGAATTAGGGTTCTGGTTAGGAATGGGAATGAGAATGGAATTAGGGTAGGGCTGGACTGGGCGGGTGGTTAGGGTAAGGTAGGAGAGCACATAAAATGTAATGGAAGTGTTGGGTAGGGCTGGGAGGAGTTGGGTAGGGCAGGAAAGCAGGGCAAGGTAGGGGGATGGGATGGGAAGGGAAGGGGAATGTAGGACAGAGGAGTTCAGGGTAGGTTAGGTCAGTCACGTTGGTCTGATTAGCAGGTTGGATTGGGGTTGATGGGGATGGGGGATACTAGGAGTGCCTGGTGGTGAACTGGTTGGGTTAGGCTTCATTAAATTAGCTTTGATTTGACTTGGTTTGATCTTATTAGGTTTGGTCCGGGCAGGGGAGGAGAGGTTGGGGAGGTCAGGTTTGATATGGTTAATTTAGCTTATCTTCGGTAATGTTAAAATTAACTGGGTCAGGCTAATTTACAGTACATTTAGTTCTATCAGTAGGAAGTGTGAATCTCTCAAAGCTTCAGTATTTGAAGAGCTTTATTTAAGACGTAAGCAGGTCTCCTTAGTTACTAGTGAAATTTATCTTCCAATCTAACTATACCTGGCCATCAACTAGAGTGAAAATGAGGTACGGATCTTTGTCAGAATTGGGTCAGTTGGTTAGGTCGTCAGGTCAGGTCGGGATGGGTACGCCAGGTTCGATTGGATCAGGTGCGTGTGGGTCCTTCACCTTTACCTGACCCAGATTTTCCTTATTTTGCAGCTTATTTCACATACCTCACTGGCAGAGAGAGACAATAATAAGCTGTACAACCTTCCCGTATTACATCTTCGTGACTAGCACCATATTCGTTCCATCTTAGCATTCAAGGTCGAAGGAGGGCAATTTTAGGTCAAGAGTATGATGAAGCAACTGGGAACTCACCCTCGCAAATCCAATAACCGGCAACTTTTAGGACTGGCTGAAAGTTCCCGGTAAAACTAACCACCACAGACAATGAAGAGGAGATGAAGTGGAGATGACGAAGAGGAGATGACGAAGTGGAGATGACGAAGAGGAGATGACGCAAATGGAGATGACCGAGCCGCCTTCCAAATTTTTCCTGACTTGGTGGAGATTGTGTCCTGTCCCTCTAAGTCCTTGTAGATTCCTTTTCCTGTCCTCGCATTTTCATTTTTCTTCACTGCCTTCTCAGGTTCCTCTGGCTGTCCTCGCATTTTCATTCTTTTTTCTTCATTCTCTTCTTAGTTTTTTCTGTCTTCGTTTCTTCATTTTTTTCACTCTTAGGCTCATTGTCTGTCCTCGTTTCCTCATTTTTTTTCTTCACTCTCTTCTTTGCTTTCTTTTCTGTTTTCATTTTTGCTTTCAGTTTCTCTTCCTAGGTTTCTTTTGTCTTCCTAGCTTCCTTCTTTTCTTTCTTCCTTTTCTTCCCTGTTAAAATACCCTGGTGTTCATTTGTGCATGCTCGTAATGTGTGGTTTGACGAAAAGGTCCATTATTCTCTCTCTCTCTCTCTCTCTCTCTCTCTCTCTCTCTCTCCGGCACTACATTTATAAGAACAGTCAAGATAGCGAAAGGGCAGGAATGAGTGTAAGAAGATAAAGATGGGGAGAGCTAAATGGGAAAGCTGTGGAGAGAAGAGACAGAAAACAATTATGTAGCAGAAGAGGAGGGGAGGAAAGGGTGAGAGAAAGAAGGACGAGGATGGAGGAAAGAAAGGAAAGGAGGAAGGAGAGAAGGCAGGAGGTAGAAGGTTGGGTCAGGTTGGACTGGGTGAGATGAGAATTCGTTAAGACACTATACATAAAAAACACACCAAGAATGATCGAAAAAAACACCAATTTAACATTTACACACAGAGCACACTTAGACAGCTTTGTAAATGGAGGGACGACACTCAGAGAACTTTGTAAACTGAGGATTTACAAGGATACAAACCCACATTGAGAAAAATATTGGTGGGAAGGGGGATGAGGAGAGTAAGTGAAACGTGGTGGGAGAGTTCCGTAGAGTTTCATGAACTAAAAAAAAAAAATTCTTTAGTTCCCCGCTTCCTTTTCATTTTCTTCATTTTTCTCTCAATTTCCTCTCTCTCTCTATCTCATATGCTCCTATCACTTTTCCCATTTTGTCATTTTTTATTTATTTTCTATCAGTCTCTCTGCCCTTACCCTGCTTCTCCGTCATTCTCTCTCTCTCTCGACACACACACACACACACACTCCCTCCATTTCCACCTCAACTATCCCTTTCTTCCCCCCACCGTACACTGTCACTTCTTTTCCACTTCCACACAACACTTCCTTTTCCCCCCTCCCTCCTTGCCCCACCCAATCTCTCTCTCTCTCTCTCTCTCTCTCTCTCTCTCTCTCTCTCTAAGTTTACTGAAATAACTGCATATGACAAAAATACATTAAAAAATTAGTTTCCCGAAACCTCAACTTCGCAAAAATATCCCGACAGCAAAGTTTAGAGTTATCTTACATTACGCCATAAGTTTTTAAAGCTAACTCTTATCTCTACTTTCACACACACACACACACACACATACACACAAACCTCCCCCCCCTCTCTCTCTCTCACACACACATACACACACACACACACTTCCCCCCCTCTCTCTCTCTCACACACACACACACACACACACACACACACATTCCACATCTCTCCATCGTCCCTCATCCCTTTCTTCTCTCTCTCCCCCCTCCCTCCATTCTCGCTTATAGCAATATCTGAGAAAGACAGGAAGAAGGGAAACGAAATATTGAGAGAGAGAGAGAGAGAGAGAGAGAGAGAGAGAGAGAGAGAGAGAGAGAGAGAGAGACCGATTCTGAGAGATTACGAGATTAAGAAAACTGAGAGAGGAAGAATGAGAAAGGTGGCGGAGATTAAAATGAGAGAGAGAGAGAGAGAGAGAGAGAGAGAGAGAGAGAGAGAGAGAGAGAGAGAGAGAGAGAGAGAGAGAGAGAGAGACAGAGACAGACAGACAGACAGACAGACAGACAGACAAGGGGAGGAGAAATGGAGAGTGGAGGTGTGTAGGGGGAGGGGAGAGGGGAGAGAACGTGGGAATAAACGAAGGGGGGGGGGAGGAGGAAACGGCAAGAAAGGGGAGAGAAGGGAAGCAGGGAGAGGAGAGGGCAGAAACAGGAAGAAATGAACATGAGAGGGGAGGAAAAGGGATGGGAGGAAAGGAGGAGTAGATCTGAGAGGCGTAGGGTGATTAAACTGTAGGTTAAATGAGTGAAGGGTGAAATAAACTGAACCAGAATGAAAAGAGCGTAGCAGTGTATGAAAAAAGACAAGCTAGATAGAGCTGAACAAAGCAGAATAAACTGGAGTAGAACTGGAACACGGAAGAAGAGTTGAGAGGTGCAAAAGGATAGAAATGGGCGAGAAAAAGGTGGAGTAAAAGGCACGGTGGAAAAGTGGAATAATAAATGAGTGAAGCAGACTGGAAATAAGTGTGGAAGAGGGCTGAGTAGTGGAGCAAGTGGGAAATATATACAGTGGAGCAATGCAACGAGTGAAACAGTGGAATTTAAGTGAAACAGAAGTGGAACAGGGTTGGGAATAAAAGGAATATGCAGCGGAAGTGAATGAGAAGCGTGAAACGAGGTGGAATTAAGTGAAACAAGTGGAACAGAGTGGAGTACATGTGCAGATGGGCCACAAAGGCAGGGTTCACAGTACACTCCACAAACCTACTCTCTCGCGGGTGATGCAGGAGCGTGGATGCGGCTGACACGACGACATGGAGAGGCGGGGGTGAGAGAAAATGGGGTATGGAGGGGCAGGGATGAGAGAAAATGGGGCATGGGTGGGCAGGGGTGATAGAAAATGGGACATGGAGGGGCAGGGGTGATAAAAAAAGAAAATGAGGTATTGAGGGCGAATAGAGAAGAAAACCTGATATCGTGGGAGAAGAGAGAGAGAGAGAGAGAGAGAGAGAGAGAGAGAGAGAGAGAGAGAGAGAAAACGCGTTATGATGGGTGGGGAGACAAAATGTGACACAGCGGCCTTGGGGAGATAGAAAATAGGAAAGGGAGAAATAAATGGGGAGGGGGGTGTCATGGAGGGTGCGACTGAAAATGGGTCATGGAACTAAGAAGATGGAATATGAGGTTTGGAGAGCTTGGGAAGAGAGAAAATATGAGACGGAGAGCCTGGGAGGTTAGAGAAACTGACAAGGAGAGCTGAGAAAATAGAAAATGAATCTCTGGATGGGAAAGAAGACGATTTACGGTGGACTATAGCCGAATGGATGAAGGGGGGAGGGAGGAACGCTATGAGGGAAGCACAGAGAAACGAACTTTCGGATGAGAGAGAAAATGGACCAGGGGAGACTGCAGTATGGGAAGATCAGGAAGAGAGTGGGGCGTAGGTGGGAAATATGGAAAACGAGAGAAGACAGGAGAATGGACTATCGAGGCTTGGAGAAACTTTCGGGTAGGGGAGAAAATGGAGCTAGGGTAGACTACAGCAGAAGACAGAAAACGGATCTTCGGGTGGGGAAAAACGAGCTTGGGGAGGCTGTAGAGGAAGGCAGAAAATGGACCATCGGATGGGCGAGAAAATAAGCTAAGGGGAAACTATTGCAGAGCGGGAGACAGAAAATGGACCTCAGAAAACGAGCTAAGGGGGAACTATAGTAAGGGGGCGGAGGGAGACGGGAAACTGTAGAGAAAACGAGCCATAACCGTAGGTAGAACGAGGTAGACAAGGGGGAGGGGGAGCAGGTACTGTAAGAGGGCAAGGGGGCGGGTGGGCAGGGGCGCAAGGGGGTACTCTCTTAAAAAAGGAAAACTGCACACTATCCCTTCAAACACAAAATTTCACCTGCTGTTCGAAGCGCACTGGTCCACGCGAGGAGAGATGGGCCGCTGCTCTCACCTGCTGTACCGCCTGCTTCATGTACAGGTTAAAGGTCCCCTCGATGTAGCAGTAAGTCTCAACGTAGTCTTTGCTCAGGCCATCCTTCCCCTCGCCTTCGCAGTGTATCGGGCTCAGGATCTGCTTGGCTGAAGTGACAATGGAGCCCGCCAGAAGCAGCACGGGCGTGTACACCGTGATCAAGTTGAACACCAGTGAGCGTGAGAACACAGTCGAGCTGCGCCGCGAAAAGTGGTGCAGCGCAGAGAACTTGTGCCACATTCTGGAAAAGAGAGAAGAGGCGAGTTAATGGGGCTGTGAGTTTGATAGCGTTCAATAAGGTTTACTTAAGTCTAAGCTAGGTTAGTTTGACTGCCTTGCTAAGCAGGGCAAGGTAAGGTTAGAAGGTTAGGTAGGCAAGGTTAGGGAACGTTAGGTCTGACTGTTACTGTAATTATTTTTAGTTTGGCTGGATCAAAATAAGACGATTTGCAGGTGATGTCTGAAGTTATGAAAGATTAAGTTGGTGTGGTCATGTTAAGATGTGTGTGTGTGTGTGTGTGTGTGTGTGTGTGTGTGTGTGTGTGTGTGTGTGTGTGTGTGTGTGTGTGTGTGTGTGTGTGTGTGTGTGTGTGTGTGTGTGTGTGTGTGTGTGTGTACAAGTAACCATAGGTTGGATGGCCACAAAAATTGCTTCCTCCAAAAAAGAAGGAAAGAAATGTTTGAAGTTTAGGCTAAGTTTTGGCTAGTTTTGTGCGGTGCTGAGGGGTTGGGATAGGTGGGGTGAGGTTTGGTTGATGGTGTTGTGTGTGGGTAGATCTAGTTACGATAAAAGCGACAGTCAAGTTAGATAGTTATAATACGTTTAATTAGATTGTTCGGCTGAGATAAATCAAGTTAGAAATCATCGCGTCCATTATATCCATCCACACAAATACTCCAGAGAATATCCACTTCCACTACTCTCACTCCTGACTCTTCACACCCACGCCACAGCCCTTCCTCACACCCACACAGCATCAATGGGCACTAACACTCCCTCAGGCAGTTGACAGATGTTCTTCACCCCATACACTTCCGCTGCTTTCACTCGTGTTTTTCACCAAATTCACTTCCACTTCTCTCACTCGTGCCTTTCCACATCCACATCACAACCCTATCTAACATCCACACGGAAATATGGGCATTATACTGTAGTGCTTTCAATCCAACTTGGCAAAGATCCCTAACTCCTTTCAGCTTAGTTTCAGGCCAAGTGTAGTCAAGCTGATGGATAAGACTATACTCTTTTCACACTAGCTCGGCCTCACGCTGCCATCTCTCCATCCTGACTACAAAGTTGTAAGAAGATATTAACGCTAGAATATGATGCTAGTCACGAAGATGTACTATGGAAAGGAAGAATAACCCGTATTGTCTCATTCTGTCACCGAGTTATGTGGAGTTATGTGGATGGCTCCCGTTTGATCTATTTCCAGGCGTTCTTTTACCCTAATCAAGGCTTGTATGAAACTGAAAAATGATAAGCACAGACAAAGTAATATAAAACAACAATCCACAATCTTAATAGGCAATGAAAATTATAAAAGAAAAAATATATATAAATACAAAACACAAAGAAAACATAAGCCAACCAAACCAAAAATGGACAACAGGAAAAAAAATCAATACAAAGTTTAATAAACACCAAAAACTGTCCTCCCCCCATTACTCCCCCCTCCCAACTGGCCATAGATCAAAGCTGACAGGGAAAGAAATTGAATGGCAGTGACATTTGCCAAAAAATGGGGGGAATATTTGATGTAGAAAAAGAGAAAATCGATGAGGTGAAAATGAGATGACTGGAGAGGGATTAATGGGGAGGGGATGGGGATGGGGAGGGGAGGGGAAGCGTGGGGAGGGGAGGGAAAGTGAGGGAACTGATAGATGAAGCTTTTGGGGACGGGCAGAGAAGGGGAAAGGAGGAGGAATGGGAGGAGGGAGGGGAAAGGTGAGGTGGGAGGCTGATGAGGTGTAGCAGTGGGGTAATAAACCAGGAGGAGGAAAAGAGGAGTTACGAAGGAAGGGGAGGGAAAGAGGAAATGTGCTAAGAGGGGAAGGGGTATGGAAGAGGGGAGTAGGAGTTGGGGAGGAGTGGCCGGGGGTGGAGAGATCAGGAAGAGGTAAGGGGGAATGTATGAAGAGGGGGGGGGAAGGTGGTATGCAAAGAGGAAGAGGGGAAAGGGGATGAGGGAGGGGGTAAGATGTGTGACAGAGGCGAGAAAGGGAGTATGGGGGGAATATAAGGGAAAAAAAGAGGGAGTGGAGGCGACAAGGAAAGACAGGGGAAGAGGGGAGGGAGAGGGAGGAAAGGATGTGGAAAAAGGGATGAATTGGAGGGAAGGTCGGGGAGAATACGGAAGAGGTTAGACTATGGTGAGGGCGGGAAACGTGGTGGTAGTAGTAGTAGTAGTAATAGTAGTAGTATATGTAACAGTAGTAATAGTAGGAGGAGGAGGAAGAAGAGGGAAAAAAGAGGGAGACGAGAACAAGGAGGAGGAGAGGGGGGAGTGTGATGATGGTGATGGGGGAATGGTTTAGAGGTGATGGTGCTGGAGACTGTGTTTAAAAATAGCTGTGGTGGGGGGAGGGGGAGAGGGGAAAGGGCCAGGAGGGGAAAGAGGGGGAAGGGCCATATGGAGAGGACGGTAAGAGAGGCGGGGGAAGGAGAGAAAGAGAGAGGGAGAAAAAGAGGGCAATACAGAAAAAGAGGGGTGAGAGAATGTGACAGGGAGGAAAGGAGAGAATGGGAGGGAGGAGCGAGGAGAGAATAATAGGGAGGGGGATCAAGGGCTGGATGTAGAAGGGGGGGGGGGAGAGAGAGAGAGAGGATGATGATGATGATGATGATGATGACGGAAGAGCAACAGACGAGAGGAGGGAGGGGAAGAGAAGCTGAGAGAGAGATGCAGGGAGGGAGGGAAGGAGGGAGGAAGAGAGACGGGGAAGAAAAGAGGAGGAAGAGAGGAAGTATGGTAAAGATAGAGACAGATAAAAGAGAGGAGGGGTTGGGAAAGGGAAAAAGAGTGGAAGGGAGAGAGAAGATGATAAAATAAAGTGGATGACAGGAAGATAAAATGGAGAGAGAGAGAGAGAGAGAGAGAGAGAGAGAGAGAGAGAGAGAGAGAGACTGGTAGTGGGCGGCCATGTTCTTTGTTTACATGTGGCTTATGACGTCACGCAGACCAGACCAAAGCAGGAGACGAGCAGAAGAGAGGAGAACAGAGGAGAAGAGGTATGAAAAGGGAGGTGATGGGGAGAAGAGAGGCAAGGTGATGGAGAGAATGGCAGAGAAGAGATGATGGGAGAGAAGCAGGAAGAGAAGAGCAGGGGAGAAAAAAGTAGTAGAGTAGAGCAAAGCAGAGCAATGAAAAGAGAGTAGAGAAGAGAAGAGGAGAGGAGAGGAGAATAAAAAAGGAGTAAGGAACGGTAGGTTAGCGTAGAGCATAAAGAGTACACTAAGGTAGGACAAGGTAGGGTATACACCACACCACAGCACAACACAGGAGAAGAGAAGAGACGGTAGAGGAGCCGCCTTACCCCCCCCTCCCCCTCCGACTGGGCGCACTCAACACATCATCTTTAACACCACCACCACCACCACCACCACCACCACCACCCGCACTAACCACAGCACACCATCACCATTATTAATATTGTCATCATCACCACCACCCGCACCAACACCACCAGCACCGTAACTACCATCACTATTATCGTCACCTATCATCATCATCATCATCATCACCATTTCTTAATACCACCACTGTCACTCTTCCTTACTACATAAAATCGCATTCATCATGATCATCAGTATTATCTTCAGCATCTATCATCATCATCATCATCATCATTACTGTCCTTAGCACCTATCATCATCATCATCACCACCATTCCTGTCTTTAGCACCCACCATCACCATCATTACTGTAAGCATCAATGGAATCGTCATCTTTACTTCCATCATCATCACCATCACCATCATCATCATTACCACCATCATCAACTGAACATAATTGGTGATAAAAACAAAATAAAAAGGATCCTCGTTCTGAAAGGGCCAACACAAACACCTGGGCCATATACACCCAGCCAAATATACATAATGCGCCAACAAATCACTCGCTCGCTACAACAAATTTCGCTAATGCTTTGAAAACACACCCGGACACACACAACGAGGTTATTAATGGGTGTAGTAGTTGCCGATACACATACACATCCATACACATACACAAACATTACATACACATCCATAAAACATTCACACATATTTCCATACACATCCATAAACATTCACACACAGTTAGATACACATCCATAACATTCAAGCACTTACACATCCACGAACATTCACATTCACATCCATAAACATTCACAAACACTCACATCCACATCCACATACATCCACCCTAACACATTCACGCGCTGTAAGTTTTAATTTTGTTTATGTGCACAGTTTTCGTCGCAAAATGTGCCGTGCAACTCACTGATATACATAACGCTACGGTATATAAATTCAGACATACGTAAATCCACGCTATATGAAGTCAGTGATATTTATAACACCACGGAACATAAAATCAATAATAGAAATGTTATGAAAATACAGGAGCGAAAAAAAAAAAGAAAGAAAGAAACGAGGAACTACATGGCATCCAAAAAAATAAGGAAAAAAAAAAAGAGGGAAAAGGAAAATGATAAGTTCAAAAAAGGGAGGGGAAAGGAAAAAAAAAAGTCGAAAGAAAAGCAAGGAAAAAGTATATGAAAATAAGTTGAAAATAAGTGAGGAAAAAATAAAAGAAAATAAGCCGAAAAAAAAGCGAGGAAAAAGGAAAAAAAATAAGTCGCAAAAAAGCGAGGAAAAGGGGAAAAATAATTCGAAAAAAGCGAGGAAAAACGAGAAACCAACATGACATCCACGAATAAAATAAATAAATAAATAAAAACTCTTAGCGGTGCAACTGCGGATGAGACAAGGGGGCGACGGGTGTGAAAATAAAGGCAGAATATTGGAACACAACAAACCTTTCCCGCCAGCCGGACCCCCCCACCCCCCTCACCAAAACCAGGTAATGTTGTTTTGGCGTGGGTGTCGTGTTGTTTACCTTGCTTATGTTGATTCTTTTATGCAAGGTTAGGACAGGTTTGGTTACACTGAAAGCCAAACCAAACCGCAAAAAAATAATGAAAATAATAATAAAATAGATATAAAGGTATAAATGACAAAGTGGTTAATATGGTGGCAGCAGGTAAGGAGTTTAAACAAAAGAATATGAAACTGTGAATAATAATAATAAAGAAAAACACTACACAGGAAAATTACCAAAAAAAACTCACTATATATAATACACCATAAGAAATAAAATACAATCATGACACTAGACAAGATGGGGTAGGCGGAGAGCTAAGAGTAATATTAGGGAATGACAATTTGTAACATAAAAAAAAAAAAAGACATTCATAAATAATAATACTAGGAATACAGTAATGAAACTACAAAAACAGTACACAACAACGCCCATGGAAAACGGTGGTGGGGTAGGTGACGGCGGCGTGGAAGGCGTTTAATTAGGGAAAAGTGGATTTATTACGCCCATAAAGACAACGCCAACGCCATCTACGCGCCCTTTAATCCCCTTTGTCCCCTCCCCAACCCTCTACACCCACCATACGCCCCTCATACGCACCACAATGGCAAGAGAACACAGGCAGGTTAAGGAGTCGGGAATTATGCGTAGTTAATTTTCCGGTTGCGGGAGTCTGACTGCTTGTGGAGAGATGGTGGGGGAAGAGGGGTAAGATGGCGGGAGGGAGGTGTGGAGAGAGGAGGCGTAGGTAGGGATGAAAGGAGGGGATGGTGGGATACGAGGTGGGGGGGGGTGATGGAGAGGTGAAGAGAGGAGAATATGGAGAGGTGAAGGGGAGCAGTAGATGGCAGGGGATGAAAAGAGGAAATAATGGGGAAGAAGGGGGGGAGTTAAGTAGGAGAGGAGGGAAGGGGAGAAATGGGGAGGAGAGGAGATGGAGGGGGAGGAGTAGGAGAGGCGATGACGGAGACGTGAGAGAGGAGAGACTGGAGAGGTGAGGGAGTAGGAGGGACGGATTGGGGGTTAAGGAGGAAGGGAAAGAGAGGAGTGAAGTGAAGGGAGGAGAGGAGTGGATGGAAGGGAAGGGAGGAGAGGAGTGAATGGAAGGGAAGGGAGAGGAGGAGTGGATGGAAGGGAGGAGAGGGGTGGATGGAAGGGACGAGAGGAGTGGAGGGAAGGGAGAGGAGGAGTGGGGGGAAGGGAGAGGAGTGGAGGGACATGAGGAAGATGGAGGAGGATGGGGGAGGGGAGAAGGAATTGGAAAGCTAATGTGGGGAGGGAAAAGAGAAACTGGAATGGAAGGACGATGAGAGGGAGATTAAAAACGTCTATAATCTTTTTTAAAAATCTGGTATTATCTGGGTATAATCTGCCAGAACTAGTATAATCTCACTAAAATCCCTCATAAAACTGGTATCATCTCTATAATCCGTTAAAAATGTGAAATAATCCCGGTATAGTCAGCAAAATCCCTGGAATAGCCTCAAAATAATTCTTCAAAAATGTGGAATGATCCCGGTATAATCTCTGGAAATAAGTGGTATAATCCTTGCATGCCAGGATGCCTATAATTGCCAGGGCCGGAGTATAATCGCCTCTAATTCCATCGCCGGAAATTTGACACAAAATCCCATCACAAAATCAGGTGGGATGGATCGTGCTAGTGGTACCTGAATGATTTTTTTTCTTGATTTTATTTCTTTCTTTTTAATTTCTCTCTCCCTGCCTCCCTCCCTCTGTCTCTCATTCTCCCCTTCTCTCTCGCTCTGTGTGTGTGTGTGTGTGTGTGTGTGTGTGTGTGTGTATGTGTGTGTGTGTTTTAATTATTCATATCTATCTTTTTTTCTTACTGAGCCATCTTATTTCTTCCCTCCTCTCCTTTCGCGGTCTATTTTTTTCCTTTTTTCCCTCTTCTTGTCTTCCTTCCTCCTTTGCTCTTGTAAATATTTCACCTTTTTTTTTGTCTTCGTTCGTTGGTGTTTCTTCTCATCATATAAACTTTTTCATATACATTTTCAGGCATTTGATTAGGTACAGCATTAATGATGATAAGTAGATAGACAGATATATAGACAGAAAGATAAGAGATAAATAAAGATACACGGCTAGAATTTTAAGATAGTTTTGACAGCACTTATTCTTTTTTTTCTTTTTGCTGGCTCCTTACAAAATTGCCAGCGATTGCACGTATGTTGCAGTGTGGTGTGTGGTAAGCATGTGGTGGTGGTGAAATTCCGTGGCAAACTGGCTGTGATGGACATTTGTGGTCCAACTTTTGACTAATTACATTGTTGATGGTGGTATTATTATTTTTTATTATTGTCATTATTATTATTATTATTACTATTATTATTATTATACTAATAATAATCATTATTATTTTCATTGCTAATATATTATTATCTTCATTATTACTATTTTATTTTTATTACCAACAGCATATTATTACTCATTATTATTATTACTAATGTACTACTACTACTACTACCATGACCACCACTACTACTACTTATTATTATTATTATTATTATTATTATTATCTGTATCTTACGTATCAGTAAATAAGTGATGTGTTTATGTATTTATTTATTATTTAATGGATTTAGTTATATATTCATTTAATTTGCCAGAGTGGTGTAGGGGGAGGTGGCGTATCCAGGGGCTTTGGTTTAGAGAGAGAGAGAGAGAGAGAGAGAGAGAGAGAGAGAGAGAGAGAGAATGTGTGTGTGTGTGTGTGTGTGTGTGTGTGTGTGTGTGCTCGCGTGTATGTAAAATCAAGTAAACTCCCAATCAACCAATAAAACAAAGATAACACAATCAAGCCCTCCCAATGCATTAAAACTGAAGGCTGGCTGAGTATTTTAGTGTGTGTGTAAAGTGATAGAGCGGCAGTGACGTCACGCAAATCGGGTTTATCACTGCACTGCCCCCAACAAACCCCTCCCCCACTGCACTGCCCCCACCCCCTCCCTCACACCCCCACTGAACTGTCCCCCACCACCACCACACCACCACATCCTTATTTCACTACCCCCCATCCCCACCACCATCACATCCTCTCCTTTACCCCCCCCTTCCTCCATCCTCTCTCTCTCTCTCTCTCTCTCTCTCACATATCCTCCTTCCTCATTTCTCCTCTACCTCATCTCCCCTTTTCTTCTCTCTTTCCCTCTTCCCCTTCCTCCCTACCTTCATCGTCAAATTTACCTTCTCTCTTTTTCCCTCCTCTACTCCCCTCTTCTCCTCCTTTCCTCCTCTCTTCTTCCTCTTTCCCTACCTCCGTACATCCCTCAGTCCCTAATCCTCCTTCCCTCCTTTCCCCTCTCCTCATACCTCCCTTCCCCTCTTCAACTCCTCCCCTGCCTCCTCTTCTCCCCTCCATTCACAAGCAGAGAACTCCTGAGAGGTTGCAAGGAAAACAGATTAGATTTTTTTGGTTGTCATGGTAACAAATGGAATAGATTTTTGGTTGTCATGGTAACAGATGGAATAGATTTTTGGTTGTCATGGTAACAGATGGAATAGATTTTCATGGTAACAACTTAAGTAATATGGTGTTACTTTTGGTTGCCATGGTAATACACCGCCCTGATTGGTTGTCACGGTAACTAACGCTGCCCTCTGAGTGGTTGCTATGGTAAAAAAAGGAAGCATCTATTATTTTTTTAAATTAAAGGAGTTACATTAAGGCTTCACCAACATCCTTCACTACGAAATCTCTCTCCTAAGCCAAATAAAACCGTCGAAGATAAAAACTAAAATTAAATACAATAATACAATAAATACAAAAAACATATGCAAGTTTTAATTCAGTCATCGAAACAAATAAATACAAAAATAAACAAAAACAGTCCATCTGAGTGCCCTGCTAACCTATTTAACTATGCCAGTCTGTCCGCAACGTTATCTCATTCTATCTCCAGGAAGAGTCTTAAGTGGCCCAATCTATCTCCCTAACTCCTTCCAGCTGGTGATTTATTTTGCACTTTTGTCTTGCTGCCTCTAGACGATTTTACTCAGCTTTGGAGAGGCACTGATAACTTGAGGAATTAGAGACTGACTAACTTTTATTTTCTAACTCTCTCTCTCTCTCTCTTGCTATGAGGATTTTTCAAAGACGTGGGTTTACATAACAGCCTCCACTAATCTCCCCTGACTAGAATGCAATGCTAGTCATGAAGAAGTGCTACAAAGAGGAGGCCAAACCACAGCATTTTCTACCGTACGTGAAGCAGCTACACTGTGACACAAACCCCCCCTAAGCTAAGTAAAATCGTCTGCAGAAAGAATAACAAAAAAATGAGGGGAGATTAATATGAGGGCCTCGGAGCGAAGGGGTTTAAGTGGCTGTAAATGTGAGTAGTAAGCCTGTGTGTCCGCCACGTTATCTTACTCCATCTCCGGACAGACTGAAAGGATCAAATATATCTCCTTAATTGCCCCACGCCTTCTTATTTTCCCCTCTCCTTCACACACACACACACACACACACACACACACACACACACTGTGTGTGTGTGTGTGTGTGTGTGTGTGTGTGTGTGTGTGTGTGTGTGTGTGTGTGTGTGTGTATTTTAAGTCACGAGGAAGTGCCACTGAAAGGATGCAAGGCCGAAGTATTTTTGTGACACTGAGCTAAGGGATATTGGCAGCAAGAATGACTAAACTCTCGGCCAAATTAGGACTAAACTCTCGGCCAAATTAGGACTAAACTCTCGGCCAAATTAGGACTAAACTCTCGGCCAAAATAGGACTAAACTCTCGGCCAAATTAGGACTAAACTCTCGGCCAAATTAGGACCAAACTCTCCGCCAATTTCGCCTGACTCAGCTACACCCCGACTACCCCCACCTGGACGGCAAACAGGGGTGACTTTTGAGAAATTGTGGAATCCTTTAGGGCTGACGTGTTTACCTCTGAGATGGCCAATAAACTTGCTCCTTGTGCCACTTAGAGTGTTGAAGGAGGGGTATTATTTGCGTGTGTGTGTGTGTGTGTGTGTGTGTGTGTGTGTGTGTGTGTCTCGCTCCCCATTGATTATTCACTCCTATCCATCACTCCCTAAATTACCCCGTGTGTGTGTGTGTGTGTGTGTGTGTGTGTGTGTGTGTGTGTGTCAGCCTGCCCCCCCCCCTCTCTCTCTCTCTCTGCCATGAAAGTGAACTAAAATATACCACTTCCTTTCACCCACTCAAAGGTCCAAGTAACCAATCAACGTTCAAAATTATCCCACCGTAAAAATCCACACACACACATATCACTATTTTTTTTTATTTTCGTTTATCTTCCCAAAATGTAACACTATATTTTTTATTCTCATTTATCGTGCCAATTTATAACTATCTCTTCACTTATCTCCATTAATCTAGCTTTATATATATATATTTTTTATCTTTCTCATTTGTATCTTTGCAAAATTTGACTCATTATTATTTATTTTTTGTTTTCCATATACGAGGCTTTATTTACTTCTTCCTTTATCATCATTTATTTCTTAGTTATTTTATTATTTCTTTATTTTTCCTGATCTTTATTTTTTTTTTTTGCATTTTTCTCCCCCTACTTTTTCAACTGTTTTTTTTTTTTTATCGTTGCTATTTATAACTGAATTATTGGTTTTTATTATTTTTATTTTCCTTGTTTAATTAGTGTGATACTCTGGGACTTTGTTTTTGGATTCAGAGAGAGAGAGAGAGAGAGAGAGAGAGAGAGAGAGAGAACGCAGTGTTGCCATGTCGGGGGTTGTGATATCTTCCATTGTCAATCACTGCTTCCTCTCTCTCTCTCTCTCTCTCTCTCTCTCTCAAATTTCATCCCTTCTCCCCTAGTCCCCCCCTCTCATCCAATATTCTTTACTGTTATTGCACCTATTCTCACCCTCTTTATTATTTACTTTATTATAATTACTGTTACTTACTGGCCCCCCCCCCTCTCTCCCAAGCACCATTTCACGATTTCTCCCTCTCTCTCTCTCTCTCTCTCTCTCTCTCTCTCTCTCTCTCTCTCTCACACACACACACACACACACACACACACACCTTCCACTTCTTTCCATCAGGTACAACTTCTCCTCTGTGTGTGTGTGTGTGTGTGTGTGTGTGTGTGTGTGTGTGTGTGTGTGTGTGTGTGTGTGTGTGTGTGTGTGTGTGTGCGTGCACACGTATTTACATGCGAGTGATGTACCAATTATTCCATGTGTACGTAAGATAACTGTGTACGTGTTGATTTGCGGGCTTTGTGATCCTAAGTTGTGTATGTATGCATGTGTGTATGTAGGTATGATTATAATTGTTATGTGTATGTATGTACGTAAGTGTATGCATGTGTGTACGTATACCAGTGTCCGGATACGTATGCATGATTGGTGCCAGTGTATTACGCATATGCACCTCCATTTTCGTAGACATATAACAAGTAAACAACAGTAACTCAAACGTCGCTTTAACATTATGCCTTAAAAATAATCGACCCAAAAACAATTACATACAAGTGTAGAAATAAAATAAAACGAAATAAAATAAAAACGCTTCTATAAAAATCGATTTAAAAATAGATGCAAAGTATAAAAATAAAAACAAAAATAATGACCGTCCCTCTGGCAACACTGGCGTTAAACCCACCAATCACACGCCGGCCCTAATATCCCCACTTCGGCGGGCGTTTTATGTTCGCGTTTTTTCTCCCTCCCGCCTCTCATAACGCCGCCATGGGAGCTTAGGCAAGATTAAAACGCACTCTCCACACCCTCGCGACACCATTCCTCTCTCACGCACCCATTTTCATACCCACCAACGCACTTTTATGATCCGCGAAAAATGGGAACGCACCCTTTTGAGTCAATTAAAAACCCGCAAAATACTGGGACGCACTATTAAAAATCCGCAAAATACAGGATCGGGGTGCTAGTCACGAAGAAGTGCCCTCGAATAGATCAAGGGTCCCAGAATTAATGACACTTAAGCTACCACGCTACAGAAGTACTAAATTCTCCGCGTCAACTTAGACTAAATCAACTACAGGCAGGCAACACGCAAGATGACGGAAAACTTGAGGCGAGGCTTAAGAATTTCTGAACTCCTTTTGGCGATCTTAAAATGAGCTGATCTTGGAATTGACTTATCTTTTTTTTTCTTCTTCTTCCTTCTTAACATTTTAAAAAGTTGCAACACGATGAGCAGTATAATGTGGTCACTACACCAACCCATCCCCCTGATGCAACCCCTCATGGATCAGATCTGGTGGGGGGGGGGGGCGGCATGGAAGGGGCGTAGAAATAAATTTGCAAAGGACGGGAACTAAGGTGCAAAAAGGGCGGGAGGAAACTGCGAGAGACGAAAATTTGGGCCATTTTAAGGCGAACGAGTACAGTATTAGGACTGCAGCTCCTATGACCTTCAACTGAAGAAAATCATGAGAGAGAGAGAGAGAGAGAGAGAGAGAGAGAGAGAGAGAGAGAGAGAGAGAGAGAGAGGTAAATAGAAAACTAGATAGACACTGATACATAGCAAAATCGTTAAATGACGCTAAATTCCAGCAAACACCGCCAAAACTACCATACATAATGGCTAAAGGGAAAGATATACATAAACAGAAAAATCGTCAAAGTCCAGCAAATATCCCCAAATCTATCGTAAATAATGACTAGATGAAAAGATGGATAGACAGATAAACTGATAGAAGTCACCAATTCCAGCAAATATCGCCAAATCTAGTGTAAGTAACTGCTAGATGGAAAGATATATTGATAAACCAATCGCCAAATATCGCTAAAATCCAGCAAATATCGCCAAATCTAGCGTAAATAACGGTCCAACTGCCGAGGGCCAATGCCAATGCGTTATTTGAACGGTGCTGAACGCTGATTGGTGGGGGGAAATTAACGCAACTTTCCCAAATGTCTCGTCCAGTTTATCACAAGCCTTCACACACACCGCCCCCACCTGATTAATGGCCACTGTTTTCCTATAGATATCGTTCAGGAGCCATTGGAGGGACGGGGTTTTTCAAAAGTAATCGTTCAGGGTCTATATGAAAGGGTGTTTTGCCTGACATCGTTCAAAATCAATGAGGAAATTTTCACAAAACAACGGTCAAAAATATGCAGATAACATTTTCAATACACATCGGTCAGGATTTGTAAGAAGGACTGGATTTTCAAAAGACATCGTTCGAGAGTAATATGAAATCGCTCAGAATTGAAAACTGATATGATATGCACTCGATAATCGTTCAGTATCTGTAAGAAAGACCAGATTTTTACGATACGATGTTGGAATTCTATACGGAAAGCGGAATTCAACGTTCATGACCCGAATGGAACAGTTATCGCGAAATAATTATGATCAAAATATATATAGAAGAGAGGCATTTCTCTATAGACATCGTTCAGTTTCTATATTATAAGAGTTTTTTAACACACATGGTTCAGGATCTAGGCTTAAGTTTGAGTATTTAAGTCTAAAAATCTATCAACCTATCTACCTAGTCTTTATCAATCTTCCTATTTATCTATCAATCTACCTATTTAACTATCAATCTATCTACCTATTCATCTATATATCTACGTATTTAACTATCAATCTATCTACCTATTTATCTATCAATCTACCTATTCAACTATCAATCTACCTATTCATCAATTTATCTATCAAACTATCAACCTACTTATCTATCTATCTACCTATTTAACCACCGATCTATCAACCTATTTATCTATCAATCTACCTATTTGTCAATCTATACTTATTTGTCTATCAATCTACCTACCTATTTATCTATCAATCAATCTACCTAATTTCAGTAGCAGTTACCGATGAGCATAAAAGTAACAGCTTATTCCTCATCCATTACTGACAACTACAAACATGCACCATCAAAAAATATTAAAAATTCTTTAATATAAGATGCAAAATAGAAAAATTACACACACACACACAAAAACTAAGATAAAAAACTCCACGGCTGTTAATTTATGCATAGAACTGCAGATGCTGAAAAAATGTATATAATAAAAAGAACAGAAAAATGTCATAAAAAGGGCAAGTGCATTTTTTTTTTTACCCCTTAAAATTACATCAGTCAGTGAGAGCCAGGCTGAGTCGAGAGGTAATGAGATAAACGATCCATACTGAGAGATATTTATGGAGAGAATCAGGCATAGGGATATTAGTGTGGCATTCTGAGGCATACAGGGCCATTTTGGAGGTGTGGGACGGTATTTGGACAGGTAGCAGGGTGTCTGATGGCACGGGAGGATATTTAGGATTATTGGAGGGCATTTGGAGACATGGGAGGGGTATTAGGAGGGGTGGACGGGTATTAGGGTGTGGGGGCATTTGGAGAGATGGGAGGGGTAAATGGAGGTATGGGAGGGGTATCTGGAAGCGTGGGAGGGCATTTATTGGCTTGGGAGGGTATTTGGTGGGATGGGAGGGCCTTTGGAGGGATGGGAGGCCCTTTGGAGGGATGGGAGGGCCTTTGTAGGCGTGGGAGGGCATTTGGTGGGATGGGAGGGCCTTTGGAGGGATGGGAGGCTCTTTGGAGGGATGGGAGGGTCTTTGGAGGGATGGGAGGGCATTTGGTGAGATGTGTGGGCATTAAGTGGTATGGGAGAGCCTTTGGAGGGGTTGGAGGGCCTTTGGAGGTTACAGAAAACAGGTGGGGAAGGAATAATTAGAAAATGCATGATAAAAAGATGGGCAAGTAACTGGGTGGGCGTGGGAAAGTAACTGGGAGGACGTGGGAGTAACAAGGGGCGTGGGAAAGTAACAGGGGGTGTGGGAAACAGGGGGCGTGGGAAAGTAGCTGGGAGCGTGGGAAAGTAACTGCGGGGAAGGGAAAGTAACTGGGGACGCGGGAAATTAACAGGGGGCGTGGGAACGTAACAGGGGGCAAGGGAAAATAACTGGGAGCGTGGGAAAGTAACTGCGGGGATGGGAAAGTAACTGGAGGCGTGGGAATGTAACAGGGGGCATGGGAAAGTAACTGGTGACGTGGGAAAGTAACAAAGGGCGTGGGAAAGTAACTGTACGTACTGTCCAGCGTCACTGCCGCAGTTGGACTGAAGAACGCTGAAGTAAACGTGGTACTGCCCCGAGACCAGCATGGGGGGGGCCGTGTTGGAGGGCGTGGGGGGGCGTGGGTGTGGGGGGCTTGGATATGGGGGGCGCTCACTCCCTCGTACTTAACCCTTCCGCCCTCACTGGCCCTTCGGAGGGGAGGGGTCATCCGCGGGGGGGCCCTCACCTCCCTTGCCCTTGCCCTTGCCCTGCCCTGCCCCCTCCCTTACACACTCACCCTGACCTCCCTTGGGACTCCTTCTCTCTTGTGCTCTCACCCTAATCTGATCTCATCTCTTGCTGTTCTTTCTATCTCTTGTGCTTTCCCTGCTCTGCTCCTATCTCTCTGTTTTCAGTCTCTCTTATCTGTCTCCTTTACCCAGTTCTCGCTATCTTTTCTCAAGCTTTCTCTGTCTCTCTTGTGCTCACTCCCTACTTGTCCCTGTCTCACTTTTCTCTATCTCTTATCTCTCTCTTGCCTGGCACTACTACTTTCTCGCACCCTGAGTCTTTTTCATAATCAGTATCTCACCTGCACTATCTCTAATTTCTTTCTTTAAATCCTCCTTTTTCTCCTTTATCCTATCCTGCCAGTCACTTTTCTCCCTGTCTTTCCTACTCTCTCACTTCTCTCCCTCTCAATATTTCTCCTTTAATCTCTCTTTTGCGTCGCTCTCTTTTCCCTATTTCTTTCTAACCTATGTTTTTTTTTCTCTGTCTCCCTGTGGCTTACTTCTCTACCACTGTCTGTCTGTCTCTCTCTCTCTCTCACTGCTTTTTCCTGACCTTTATCTCTCCTCTCTCTCACTACTTCTAACTTCACTATCTCTTCTGTCTCTGTAACCGGTCTCACTCAATTTCCCTATCTCCCTCCTGTTATCTTTCTCCTTATCTTTTTCTCAGTCTTTATCTTAGGCTTCTCACTTAATCTTCCTTTAATCTTTGTAGCACTGCCTCTATTCTCCTCGATAGATTAAAAGGGAGCAAACGGCATTCAGGGAGATTAAGTAAACACCCTTGATAAAAACCCAGGGAGCTTATCCTTCTAACACGTATACTCTCTTAAAAATCACCCTTAAAACAAGCTTGCATAAGGAAGAAAATGAAGTCTACAGGGCATGGATAAATCACCCTATCTAATCCTATTAATCCAAAGGGAGAAATGTAATCACCTTTCCTAATCCTATAATCCAAAGGGAGAAATGTAATCACCTTTCCTAATCCTATAATCCAAAGGGAGAAATGTAAATCCAAAGGGAGAAATGTAATCACCCTTCCTAATCCTATTAATCCAAGGGAGAGATATAAGGCTCAGGTGCTTAAAAGTTAAAAAGGGAGATTAAGATCAGGGTGAAATCTTAAGTGGTAAATCTGAGTTAATCCTAAAAAGGGGATATATTCTAAGCCTTTAAGTGTCTAATTACCTAAAATAAAGTGATAAGGGATTATTCTCTTTGGGTGGGGGGAGGGGGAAGGAAAAAGGGGGTTGGGGCGGAGGCACAAGAGAGAGAATCCGTTTCCAGGGAGGG
>NC_137043.1:38177881-38195381 GCF_032717465.1 Coenobita brevimanus
GACTTTTTTTTTTTCACCATTTCATGAAGGCTTTATCTTACTCTTCCATCACAATCTCCATATACCCATAATTTCGCCACACCCAAAATCTCCCTACCTACACCCACAACTTACCTACACCCACAATCTACCTACACCCCCAATCTACCTACACCCCCAATTTACCTACATCCACAATCTACCTACACCCACAATCTCCCTACACCAACAATTTACCCACACCCAGGAATATAATGAAAAGCACGTCATGGGGCTGAAGGGGTTAATGAAACAGATGGTGCTCTTGTTTTGCAGTGAACCAGGCCTGACAACAACAACAACAAACATCACAAACATCAACCCAGCACAACAACAAACACAGCCCAGTCACAAACAAATAAACAAACAGCCAATCACAGCGACAACCATAACTGCAACACCACCACCACAAAGAAGGGCAAAAGAATACAACAACAGCAACAACGACAACAACTTCACAACACCGAAAAAAGATGAAAGTTAATGTCTATTAATATAAAATGAAAAGGGAAAAAAATACTGATAATAAGAACTGTTAAAGGATGTCACTTACAGATCACTAATAAGAAATAATAATAATATTAATAATAATAATAATAATAATAATATAGACAATAAAAATAAGACTAAATCACACATGCAATAATAATAATAATAATAACAATAATAATAATAATGATAATAATAATAAATCTGAACCTTACTGTCAATAGTAATAATAATAATACTATGATTTAATGAGAGAGAGAGAGAGAGAGAGAGAGAGAGAGAGAGAGAGAGAGAGAGAGAGAGAGAGGGAGAGGGCATGATGGAAGGGGGGGAAGGAAAAGGGAGGGAGAGTGAGATAGGAAGCAGGAAAAAACCGAAGAACAGGATGTAAAAAGGGAGAGAAAGACGGGAAGAATCAAGGGAAAGAGTGAGAGGAGGAAGGAAGAGGAGGGAAAGGGAGAGAAGGAAGATGAGAGGAGGGAGAAGGAAAGATGATGGAGAGAAGAAATGATGGGGGAAGGGAAATATGGAGAGGTGAGATGTATGGAGAAGGGAATTATGGAGAGAAGAAATGGAGGAGGGAGGGAAATTTGGAGAGGAGGGAGAGAAGAAATGGAGGAGGGAGGTAAATAGGGAGAGAAAGAGGGAGAGAAAGGGAGGAGGGAGGTAAATAGGGAGAGAAAGAGGGAGAGAAAGGGAGGAGGGAGGTAAATATGGAGAGAAGGAGGGATGGAAAGATACATCCCCTTTAACACAAGTATAGTATGGTCTGAGAGGTGTCTTATGGGTGTGGGTGTGGGTGTAAGGATGTGGGTGTGAGGATGTGGGTGTGGGTGTAAGGACGTGGGTGTGGGGGTATGGGTGTGGGTGTAACGACGTGGGTGTGGGGGTGGGTGTGAGGACGTGGGTGTGGGGGTATGGGTGTGGGTGTAAGGACGTGGGTGTGGGGATATGGGTGTAAGGATATGGATGTGGGTGTAAGGACGTGCGTGTGAGGATGTGGGTGTAAGGACGTGGGTGTGAGGATATGGGTGTGGGTGGGAGGATGTGGATGTGGGTGTAAGGATGTGGGTGTGGGTGTAAGGCCGTGGATGTGGGGATATGGGTGTGGGTGTGAGGATGTGGTTGTGGACGTAAGGATGTGGGTGTGGGGAAATGGGTATGGGTGTGGGGATATGGGTATGGGTGTGAGGATGTGGTTGTGGATGTAAGGATGTGGGTGTGGGGATATGGGTATGGGTGTGGGTGTAAGGACGTGGGTGTGAGGATGTGGGTGTGGGTATGTGGTTGTGAGTGTAAGGACGTGGGTGTGAGGATGTGTGTGTGGATGTGGGGATGTGGTTGTGGGTATAAGGAAGTGGGTGTGAGGATGTGGATGTGGGTGTGGGGATATGGGTGTGGGTGTAAGGACGTCGGTGTGAGGATATGGGTGACTGAAGTAAAGTCGTGGTGTGCTGGGGTGGGTGGGGTTGGGGGTGTTTAGATGAGGATGTGTGTGGCCTTGTGTGTGGATGTGGATATGTGTGGGTTGGGTGAGGATGCTGGTGTGGATGTGGGGGGAGGAGGTGGCTGAGGATGCTTACTGATGTTGGAGAGGGATGTGGTGGGGATGTGTGTGTGTGTGTGTGTGTGTGTGTGTGTGTGTGTGTGTGTGTGTGTGTGTGTGTGTACAGCTGGAGGCACAAACACACAAAAAAATCCAGTTAAAAAAAGAAAAAAAAAACAAAAACTCAGCAGGGACGGAGAGAGAGAGGACAGATGTAATATTCAGAGGCGGGCGAGAGAAAGTGAGAGAGTGAGCAAGGAGACTGCGAGATGAAAGAGAATGAGATAATGCAAGAAATTCGAGGGCAAAACGACACGTCATAAACTTCAATAAATAATGGGGGGGGGGGGAAATAAACCCCATGGCGACACTTGGCAATTTTCCGTCATCCCAAAATAATAATCATAAAAATGTTTAATAAATGGAAAAAAATAAACAGCACTTGAGGTTTCAACAGAAGCAAAAGAATTCAAAAGACGTCAAGTATTCTGCAAGACCGAGAGAGAGAGAGAGAGAAAGTGAGCGAGGGGAAAATAAAAAGAAAGGGAACGGTGGCGAGATGTGGCAATTTCTATGACGTCATTGAGCTCAGTGACGTCACGCGCGGAGAGGACCAATCACACGGCTCCCCAGTTGGCACTCCTGTAGCTCTCTCTCTCTCTCTCTCTCTCTCTCTCTGTTTTTAACCCTCTCCCTTCTCTCATTTTTCTTCTTAGTTCCCCCCTTCTCTTCTATTCATCTTTTCACTGCCTGTCCTTCCTCTCTCACCTTTCTCTTCCCTCATCTGTTTGCTATCACTTTCCCATCTCTCTCTCTCTCTCTCTCTCTCTCTCACACACACACACACACACACACACACACACACACACACACACACCTTTCTCACCACATTCACCTCTCTCACACACACAATTACTCTCACAACATACACCGTCCCCCTTCTTCCCCCCCCTCTCTCTCCCTCTCTCTCTCTCTCTCTCTCTAAGGGCCATTTTTGCTCCCTCCTGGAAGCGCAACATTGAGGCAAGTCTTTCAGCCTCGTCATTACTGCATGCTCGCTGTTGACATCCTTGCTTGCTTGAGTTTGCTTGCGTCTTCAATTGCACAAGTACGCTTTGCCATTGCACGCTTGCTTGCTCTAGATTTGCTTATTTTGGCTCGTGGTTTTGCTTAGTTTTGCTTTGCTTTCACTGGACGCTTGCTTGAGACTTGCTTGTATTTTTGTGCTTGTCTTTGGATGTTTTGTTTATATTTGCTTTACTTGCTTGGATTTGCTTTACTTTTGCCTTTGCTTTGATGTATTTGATGCTTTTTAATTTGCTTGTTGTTGCTTTTTTTGCTTGGATTTTGCATTTCCTTGTTTATATTTGCTTCCTATTTTGCCTGGATTTCTTTGCAGTTGCTTGTTTTTGCTTGGATATTCTTGCCTTCCATGCTAGTTTGCTTTACTGATTGACTGCCTTGTTTTTTTTTGCTTGGATTTGCTTGGGATTGTTTTGCTTGTCTATATGCTTGGGATTTTGCTTTGCAGGTGCTTACTAAGTCGGTTTCTCTCTCTCTTTTGCTTGACATGGTTAGATTTCGCTCGATATTTTGCGCAGTCCTTGCTTATAATCATATTTTGCTTATCCTTGCTTGACTTCATGAGACTTGCTTACCTTGTTTACTCCCAGAATCCATATTTGTGGCTTGGGCGTCAGGCAACTTGTTTTTCTTTTCTTTTTTTCTTTTTCTTACTTTTTTGGTTGCTGCTGCTTCTACTTATTATATATATATATTTTTTCCCCTTGAGGTTGCTTGCTTCCTTTATGTATTTTATTTTATTTATCTATTTATTTAGCAACTATTTTATCATTTAAGTAACTATTCTGCTTTACGTAACCTTCAGTATTCTTTATTAATTATTTTTTATCATTTTTCTGTTATTTATACTTAATTACTTGATTCTCTGCCTCATTAAGATGGAGGGATTGAGGTATACGAGTGAGGGTGGGTGAGCTGGAGAGAGGGCAGACTAAAGGCGAACTGATTGACATGGAGGCGATCGTTAGTGGCCGGCCATTCCGAAATAATGACGTCTGGCTATCGCTGGAGCTACAGAGAGATATACAGACAGATAGATAAACTGATAACTTGACTTGAAGACTGTATTGATTCGATTTTTGGTAACTGCATTTAGTTAATCCGAATTGAACTTGTTTTTTTTTTTTCTCAGTTCCTAAATTTTGTTGAATAGACCTAAATTCTGCTTAAGATTTTCGGTGTTTGGACTTACGACTGCATTTTTGTCTTAAGAAACAAATTATACTTTCATTTCCTTATCTACGCTTGAGTCTCCATTAGGGTTATTTGCTTACCACTGCTTGTTTTGTTTGCTTTTTATTTGCTTAGACGTGCTTGAATTATCTAAAGGATCCCTGTTTGCTTATATCTTGCTTAAATTCGCTTCCAGTATCGCCATTTGCTTAGGTATGTATATATTTTGCCTAAGTTCCGAATTGCTTGCCTTTGCTTGGCTGGGAATATCTTCTGCGATTTCCACGTCTCTGCGTCATTTTGCTTGCAGGGGCTAAAAATAGTGGACACGCCCTGATTTTTGCATGCATCCATTTTTGCTTGAAGTCCACTGATTCCGAATGCAGGATGGGACTGGCTTGTGTTTTGCTTGTCACATGTCTAATTTGCTTGTGTTCCTATCCTTCCTTCTCTTGCATTTACTTATTTCCTGCTTGTCACATTTTTTTCATAATTTGCTTGTCTTTTCCTTCCTTTCCTTGCGTTTGCTTGTTTTGCTTGTCACATTATTTTCTTGCTTTGCTTGTCTTTTCCTTCCTTTCCTTGCGTTTGCTTGTTTCCTGCTTGTGAGTGAAGGTTTTAAATGTTCCTTTCTTTTGCTTGTAACTGATATTTTTCCCTTTGCTACAAGATAAAATAATATGATGCATCTTTGTTTGATTTGCTTGTGGTGATAGGAGGTAGATTTGCTTGTGGCTGATAGGAGGTAGATTTGCTTGTGACTTCATTTCGAGTGGAGAGGGTTTTGCTTCATTATTTGCTTGTGTCTTGCGTATTACTGTTTCTTTCGGTGGTTTTTGTTTGTGCTTGCTTTAATTTGAGTTTGTTTGTGTTTGGCTTATGAGTGTTTATGTTCATTTCCTTGCTTGTTTTTCTTGCGTTAGTAATTCATTTGCTTGGTGTCTCCGAATATTCTCTCTCTCTCTCTCTCTCTCTCTCTCTCTCCAGTGCATGCCAGTCTACATCGCTCTCTTTTTTTTTCTCTCTCTCATTTTCTCTCTTTGTCGCCTCTGTCTCCCCTCCACACCAACACCACCGCCTGCATCTTTCACTACATGTCAACTCTCTCTCTCTCTCTGGCGTATTCCTCCCTCTCTTCTCTCCCCCTTCTTCCTTCCTTCCTTCCTGCACTCACCATAATCTCCCTCTATTTATTCCCCCCCCTTTCTCCTTCCCTCCCTCCCTCTGCCCCTTCCCTCCTAACTCTCTCCTTTCCCTTCTCTCCACTTTCTCTCTCTCTCCCTTCCATTTCCTTTTCCATCCATCCTCCCTTCTTTCTGCCTTCCTTCCTTCACTTCTCTTCTTTCTCTTTTCTCTTCCATCCCCCTTTCTTCCCTTTTCCACTCTCTCCTTTTCCTCTCAATTTTCTCTCTCTTTCTCTCTCTCTCTCTCTCTGTTATGCCCTATATTTGGCAGTGAGGAGGGGAGATAGGAAGAGGGAGGGAGATAGGGAGGGAGAGGAGAGGGGAGGAAGGGAGATGAGTGGAAGGCAGGGGGAGGAAGGGAGGGAGGCAGGAGGAGAGGAGACAGGGAGGGAGGAGGGGAAGGGGACAGGAGGGAGAGATATAGGGAGATAGGAAGAGGGAGGGGGGGGAGAAACAAGGGAATGGAGAGGAAGGAGAGAGAAAAGAAAGGGAATGTGAGGGGGAGGGGAGGGACTGAGGGAAAGATGTCAGATAGGGAGAGAGATGTGGAGGAAAGATGGGAAGGAGGAAGGGAGAGAAGAGAGATGGTGAGGTAGGAAAGGGGTTAGGTAGGTAGGTAGGTACGTAGGTAGGTCGGTCGGTGGGTAGGTAGGTAAGGAGGGAGGGTAGGAGAGGGGGAGAAGAGGGAGGACGAGAAAGGAGGTGGGAAGGAGAGAGGTAGTGAGTGACAGCAATGAAGGAAGAGAGGGAGGGAGGAAGGGAGGATGAGAGAGAGGGAGAAGGGAGGTGACAGGAAGGGAGAAAGGGAGTGGGACAGGGAGGGAGGGATAGTGGAGATAGACACACAATTTACATTTAGAGAGAGAGAGAGAGAGAGAGAGAGAGAGGAGGGAATATGTGTGTGCCGGCGGTGATATTGATATGGCCTCTCTCTCTCTCTCTCTCTCATACACACACACACACACACACACACACACACACACACACACACACACACACAATACCCTACCCCGTAATATAAACATTATAAAACAAAGACAATAAATTTAAAAACAGAAAAAAAAATACTTACAAAAGCTGCACAAATAAACATAAATACTGCACATGTATACTGCGTTTTATAAATCGGTAGAGAATGATAGTAAGAGAGAGTGAGAAAGAGAGAGAGAGTGAAAGAAAAGAGAAAGTGAAATACTGGAGGAAAAAGAGAGGAAAAATCAGAATGACGGGTTAAGAAAAAGGTTAGAATGAGAAAGTATGAGTAGATAAAATACAGGAATAAAAGTAGATAGATAAACGATGAAGTTCAGGAAAAAGAGGCAAATGACAATGAAAGAAATCAAAACAAAACAAAACAACTGACGAACGGACATACAGAGATAGGGTGCTCTGCTGAAAGGATGGAAGGTTAGGAACATATGTAGATAGGAAGGGAAAGAAGGAAGTGTGGGTACTCAAGCAGCAAAGAAAAAGGAAGGAATGAAAGAAGGGTAGGTAGTTAGGAAGAAAGAGGAAGGAAGGAAAGAAGGGTAGGTAATCAGGATGGAAGAAAAAGGAAGGAAGAAAAGAATGAAGGAAGGAAGGATGAAGGGTAGGTAGTTAGGATGAAAGAAAACGAAAGGAATGAAGGAAGGATGAAGGGTAGGTAGTTGGGAAGAAATATGAAAGAAAGAAGGAAAGAAGGGTAGGTAGTTAGAATGAAAGAAAAAGGAAGGAAGAAGGGTAGGAAAAGAAAGGAAGGAAGGAAGGAAGCAAGCAAGGTAGGTAGGTAGGTTAGTAGGTAGGTAGGCAGGTAGGTAGGTAGGAAAACCGGGAGAGGGGGCCCAAACAGGGGAATGAGAGGAATGGGGGATATTCAATAAAGAGGAACATACGACGTTATACATATTCCGAGAGAGAGAGAGAGAGAGAGAGAGAGAGAGAGAGAGAGAGAGAGAGAGAGGGAGCGAGGGAGGAAGGGAGCGAGGGAGGGGAGGAGGAGAGGTCTGGTGAGGGGAGGGAAATGTCAAGGATGAGAGGAAGTGGGAGGGAGGGTGGCAGGAAGGGAAAGAAGGGAGGGAGGACGTGGGGAGGGGATAGGAAGAGGAGTGAAAGAGGGAGGGAGAAAAAGGGGGAAGGAGGAAGAGGGGAAAAGGTAGGAGCTAGGGTGGGAAGGAAGAAGAAGAGAGGACAGAGAGCGAGGGAAGGAGAGGAGGGGGAAAGGGGGGGGGCGGGGGAAAGTAAGGAGAGAGAGAGAGAGAGAGAGAGAATGTTTTGACTAAGAGAAGTGAAAAACACTATGGATGAGAGATGAAAGGAATGGGAGGAGAGAGAGGAAGAGGAGAGGGGGAGAGAGAGGGTAAGAGAGAGAATGGGGGAGGGGGAGAGATGGGGGAGGGGAAGGGGAGAAAAGAAGGGGGAGAGGGATGGAGGAAAGTGGAAGAGGAAGAAGAGAAGAGAGGAATGAAGGGGTGCAGTGGGCAGAGAGAAAGTGAACAAGTGAGAGGGATGTGGGAGAGAGAAAAGGAATGAGGGGGAGTGAAAGTGAGTGGGGACAGGGTTGGAGCGAGTGAGTGTGAACGTGTGGGAAGAGAGTGAACTGAGTGTGAGAGAGGGTTAAGAGAAAGTGTGAGTGGAGTGAGGGGTGAGAGAGAGGGGTCAGTCAGGAGTGAGGGGAGAGGGGTGAGAGGGACGGGAGAGGGGTGAGAAGTCAGTGAGGGGTGAGAGGGACGGGAGAGGGGTGAGAGGGAGCAGCTGTGTCCACCATAATCCACATCACCACAGCACACACCACTGCACTCAGCACAAAAGGGGTAGTGAGAGAGAGAGAGAGAGAGAGAGAGCCATCTGTGTCTACCATAATTCACACCACCACTCCACTCAGAAGGGGTAGTGAGAGGAAGAAAGGAAAGGGGGAGGTAAAGTGAGAGGAGAGGAATGAACAGGTGAGAGGGATGAAAAGGAGAGAGAGGGGGGGCAGTAGAAGAGGAATGAGAGGGGGAAATGGGTAAGAATGAGAGAGGTGGAGGTGGGAGGGGATAGCAGAGGAGAGGGGAGAAATGAGGAGAGAGAGGAGGGAGAAAAGCGAGAAGGAGTGAGAGGGGGGAAGTGAGAAGTAAGAGGGGGGAAGTAAGGAGTGAGAGGAGGAAGTGAGAAGTGAAAGGAGGAAGTGAAGACTGAGAGGGGGGAGTGAGATGTGAAAGGGGGAGGTGGGGAGAGAGATGAGGGGAGTGAGAGGGGTGAGTGAGAGACGGGGGGAGTGAGAGGGGTGAGAGAGAGATGGGGGGGAGTGAGAGGGGTGAGAGAGAACAGCTGTGTGCACCATAATCCACATCTCCACACCCAGAACACTGCACTCAGCACAAAAGCCAAGAATATTGTCTATAAGCACTGACCTTACTACAACACTTACTGAAATAATAATAATAATAATAATAATAATAACAATAAATACAACACTACTACTACTACTACTTCTACTACTACTAGTACTACTACTGCTACTACTACTACTACCATACTAATACAGAATACTAATGAGAAAAAAGAAAAATAAATAAAACGATATCATGCAACAATTAATTACGCTTAGTCTTTATACCCAAATAACAATCATTTTCATTATCATCACAATTACTATATATCTCTAATAGCTATCCTCCTCCTCCTCATCATCATCAACATCACCATCATCATCATCACCACCACCACCCTCCTCATTATTATCACCATCATCATCATCACCACCACCCTCCTCCTCCTCCTCATTACTATCACCATCATCATCATCATCATCATAATTACCACCCCGCCAGCACTCCGGAATGCAAATGAAGGCAGGACATTCATTATTACTGCCTTAAAGAGAAAAAAATCCTTCACTAAATTCCATACTGTCCAGAGAGCCTTGTTTATTGCAGGGATAGAGGAACAGGTGGCTAGATTATTTTACCTGAGTATCTATCTATTTATCTATTTGCATCCATGTCTAAGTATCTATCTGAGCATCTATCTATATCTACCCGTATACTTCTCTATCCGTGAGTAACTATCTGATCTATAGTTTGTATATCTATCTGAGTATCTATTGATCTTTGGGATAGTTGTACGGAGGATAGGAAGCTTTAAAGAAGTTACAGAGGGAGAAAGAGTAGGTACAGACAGACAAAGAACAGTTAGAGAGCTGTAGCAAGACCAGTTGTGGAAAAGAAAAGTTAAAAGAAATGTAGATGGGGAAATGTAAGTTACAGAAAGACACAGAGCGGTTAGAAGGGATTATAGAGCTACCGGGAACGAGGCCAGATTAGAGAAATTACAGAGAAAATGGAGTGACAGACAGACAAAAATTTCAGGAGGGGATTACAAAGAGTTATAGATAGGGAAGGAGGGGACTAAAAAAGAAAGTGAAAAGAGCACTGAAAAAAAAACGAAGATGTGATGATGGAGAAAGATAAAAAAGAAAAGAGACGTATCAGGAAAAAACAGGAATTATAGAGAGCAACAGGAGCGACTTGAGGGATTGTGGATGGTTATAGAAGGGGGTGGAGGAGTTACAGATGGTGTGGAGTGGTGTAGAATGGAATGGGGTGGTGTTATTGGGTGGAGTGTTGGGAGAGCGTTTGTGTGTCATATTGAGAGAGAGAGAGAGAGAGAGAGAGAGAGAGAGAGAGAGAGAGAGAGAGAGAGAGAGAGGGGAGGGGGGAAGTGAAGGAAAGGGTACTGATGAAAAGAGTGAGACAGAAGAAAGGAAGGAAAGAAGGAGGAAAGGGTGGATGGAAGGAAGGAAGGAAGGAAGGAAGGGATCAAGGAAAAAGAACAGGAAAAAAATGAACCAGTCTAGGAAAAAGTTGGAGGGTGAGGGAGATATAGGAGAGGGAGGGAGGGAGGGAGGGAGAGAAAGAGAGGGAGAGAAGTTGGAGGGTGAGGGAGATATAGAAGGAGAGGGAGGGAGGGAGGGAGAGAAAGAGAGGAAGAGAAGTTGGAGGGTGAGGGAGATATAGAAGGAGAGGGAGAGGGAGGGAAAGAGAGAGAGGAGAGGGAGAGGGAGAGAAAGAGAGGGAGGAGGTACTGATGGAGGGAGGGATGAAAGAAGGAAGGAAGTGTCAGAAGGAGGGAAGCTGAGAGAAAGAGAGAGATATTGACGCCATAAGTGTGAAAGGAGAGAGAGAGAGAGAGAGAGAGAGAGAGAGAGAGAGAGAGAGAGTGAGAGTGAGAGAGTGAATGGACCCACTAGCCTTTGCATAACTACCATAACAACTACCAGTGCCAACTACCATAACTACCACCATATCCTGTACCCTATCCATAACTACCACCACCACCACAACTACCACCGCCACCACCACAACTACCACCGCCACCACAACTACCACCACCACCACCACAACTACCACCACCACCACCACAACTACCACCACCACCACCACAACTACCACCACTCCAGCGTGAGAATTATGTTGCAATGTTTATTATGCTTGAGCTTCCCCTTAAATTATGTCCCTCCCTCATTCCCCCCTCCCCCTCCCCCACCCCTCTCCCCACCATCCACCGCCACCCCATTTCTCTAATCCCTTCCTCTCCTGTGCTCTCTCTCTCTCTCTCTCTTATTCCTTTTCTTTATTCTCTTCTTTCCTCCCGTCTTTCTCTCTTTAACTTCTTCCTCCTCTTCTCTCCTCTTTCCTTTCTTTCCTTTCCCCCTCCCTCCGTCCCTCATCTCACTTCCCACACATCCAACAACTCTCTCTCTCTCTCTCCACAACTTCCCATCCCTCTCCCTTCCTTCCTTCCTCCCCTCCCGTCCTTCCTGTATTCATCTCTTCTTCCTTCCTCTCCTCCCTTTCTCTAATCTCTCTCCCTCCCTCCTCCCTCCCCTTCTCTCCTCTCTTCATGCATTCCTACCTCCTTTCTAAATTTACTCTCTCTCTCTCTGTCCGTCTGTCTGTCGGTCCCTCTCTCTCTCTCCGTATGTATGTACCCATCTATCTATTTATCTATCAACCTGTGGATATCTATCGCGTAAATCCATCTATCTGTCTATACACAAGTACACCCTTTCTCCCCTCACTCCATCTGTTTATCTATCACCTTATATCTATCTGTCCATCTATCCTCCTTCCATGCATCTACACACATACACCCCTCCCTCCCTCCCTCCCTCCAAATCCTTTAATCCCTCCCTGGTGTACTTGTTTTGATGGGGGATAGATTGATGAGAGAGAGAGAGAGAGAGAGAGAGAGAGAGAGAGAGAGAGGGGTGGGGGGAGTATGGGAAGATAGGAGGAGAATGGATGTTGATTGAAGGAAGGAAGGAAGGAAGGCAAGGAAGGGAAGGAGAGACGGAAGTAATGGATGAATGGAGGGAAGAAGGGAGGGAGGAAGAAAGGAGAACACAGGAAAGGTAAAAAAAAAAGAATAAGGGAATATGAAAGAAGGAAGGAAGGAAGGGAGGAAGGAAGGAAAGCAAGGAGTGATGGATGAATGGAGGGAAGAAGAGAAGGAGGGACAAAGGAGAACAAAGGAAGATACAAAAAAAAGAAAAAAAAAGGAAGAAGGGAGGGAGGGAGAAGAGAGAGGGAGACGAATAAAGAAAAGGAGGAAGGGATGAAGAAAATGGAGGAAGGAGGGAAAAATGATGGATGGAGGTAAAGATAGGGAAAGACGGAAGAAAGGAAACTCAAAGGAGAAAAGCAAGAGGGAAAGGAGAGAGGGAAGGAGGGAGAGAAGAAGGGAGGGACGGAGGAAAGAGATGCAAATTCACACACACACACACACAGCTACACGTACACAGAAATAGACACATGTACACCGAGAGACGCTTGGTTGCCTCTACGGAGTCATTTGTTTCATGGCGCTGACCTACATACACATACATATACATACACATACACGTACATACACATACACGCACATACACTGACGGGAAGATAATATGTAAACAGTCTCAGTTGCTTAAACATACATGGTCATACATACATGCATTTATAACATACATATTAGTAACAACTCATACATACATACATACACACACATGCATGCATACATACATACACAGCAGCATAAGCATACGAATAAAATACACAACACAACACGTACATAAATCCAGCCATCAGAGCAGTTGCATAAACACTCATGGATAAACACACACACACACACACACACACACACACACATGGAGCGTGAGTGGGATTTACAACAGCAGGTAAATTAAATACGAATGACTGAGAGCGCACCGGATTAGGGCATGGAACACACGTACACAGCTGACGTACACGGGGAGCACGTACACTGAATTACGTACACCCTAAATTACGTACACACTAATTACAGTCGCTAGATCACGTACACTCAAAACGTACACAGGAGCACGGATGGAATTATCGACTTACATGATCAGGCACACACAAGAACGAGTATACACAGGGACATGTACTGTACATCATCATCATCAATCATTAACATCACCACCATCGCCATCATCATCATCATCATCATCACCACCACCACAACCACCACCACCACCACCACCGCTATTTTTTTTTTTTTTTTTAATTCTTGTTGTTGCCTTATTTTGCTGAGTTTTGGGAAGCCCTCTTGGAAAATATAACAGACCGCATATTAATCAAGAGGTTAAGTCGCTATCGAAACAGCTTTACGGTACAGCCATCCCGTGTGAGTCAAGGGATAGGTGGTTAAGTTACTCAGAGAACAACTGTAAGGTAGAGCTATTTATCGACTGTCATATTAAGTCGCTCACTGAAAATCTTTAAGGTCTATCTGAAATTATTAAGTCGCTCTCGGAACAGTAATAAGGTAGAGCAGTAAAAGGAGATCGTAGTGAAATTAAGTCGCTCATTGAACAACTGTAAGGTAGAGCCATGCCGCGTCCAGTGAGTTAAAGGGGTGGGGCTGCGGTCACCTGCTTCACCTTGCATATTTCACCTGGCCAGCCCCGTCCCTCGACTGTCTGTCTGTTTCCCTGCCACGCCACCATACCTTAGCCTTCTCACTCACGGCACCTGACCCATACACTCCCTTCTGCATGGACACACACACACACACACACACACACACACACACACACACAACCTCTTATTTTCCTCCACTCACTTCATACACTCCGTTCTTCATGGTCAACACACACACACACACACACTTCCACCTACTTTCTTATGCACTGATTTATTCCTAATGTCTTCAGTGGATTTTATTCATTTCTATTTGTGAAGAAATTAATGGAGGCTTTATCACCCCCCACCCCCGTTTCAAAAATCTTCAAAAAAAAATATCGTTCGGTGAAGTGAAAAATAAAATACAAAAAAATAAAATAAATAAGCCCCCTTTTCGAAAAATCTCGGCTTAAAAATTTTGTTTGGCGAGATGAAAAAAATTATACATAATAATAATAATAATAATAATAATAATAATAATAATAAAAATAACAACAGGACTGCAAGAGTTAGTACATAAATCGCTCAGGGGAAGAGAAATAATGTTTGAGGGAGACTTATTAAACTCTCGTGGTTATCAGATGCGTTTAGCCTGCATCCCATATCACAGTGCGGTTAGCAAGGACAGAGAGAGAGAGAGGTCAGACAAGCTCTTATCATCACGTCTCAGGTTACTTTCACGTGCTTCAGGCTTTTATCTTCACGTGCCGCAAGCTCTTTATCATCACGTGCTTCAAGTTACATTTACGTGGTTCAGGGTCCTATCTTCACGTGTTTAAGTCCATATCTTTAACGTGCTTCAAGTTATCTGCACGTCCTTTTTTATCTTCACGTGCTTTAAGTCCTGATCTTTACGTGCTTCAGGTTCTTATCTTTAACGTACTTCAAGTCGTCAACACGTGCCTGAAGCTCTTATCTTCAGATGCCAAAACTCCTACCTTCACGTGCTTCAAGTTATCAACACGTGCTCCAAGTTATCAACACGTGCCTAAAGCTCTTATCTTCACGTGCTTGAAGTCACCAACACGTGCCTAAAGCTCTTATCTTCACGTGCAAGTTATCAACACGTGCCCCAAGCTCTTATCTTCACGTGCTGTATCACCATCAAAATAGAGGTATGACTCCCTAGCCTTCCTGATTATAAGCTCTTGAATCCAATTACCTTTTCCTTACTCTTTTCTTGCTACTTAGGAAAGAATTTAATTAACATAGCGCACACGTAAACGATAATGGCCAGCTGTCAGGTGTGGAAGCTCCCTAACACCTTTCACTTACTGATTTATTCCTTGGCATGGCACACTAATATTCTCTACTGTGCTTTCTATGTAAATGATATCGTTGTTGGAATGTGGAGAACACCATGAAGGGAAAAATTAAGGTGAATTACAGAAAATAAATCGCTAAGGAAAAGTTGCTAGGGACCGTCCTTAACCGACCAGAATACGGGACAAAGTAAGCTCCGGTACACATGAAAATATGAACCCACCTAAAGATGTGCATATTCTAAACGCACACAAACACGTACACACCAAAAATACATACCAAATCTCTCTCTCACACACACACACACACACACAAACCATGCATACCAGAAAACGTACACATACAAAAACGTCCATACCAAATACCAGCACGTACACATCAGAACACTTATAAAGCACGCACATACATCAAAACAGAGCAAGAACGTACACACCTTGATACGTGGATACGTACACAGGAACCAGATACTCATCAGAATACATAAACAGCAAAACGTACACATCCGAACAAAGTACACGAGCACGTACATATCAGAATACGCACACAGAAAGCACGAACACACCAGAATACGCACACAGCAGGCACGTACAACACACATAAGACGACACACATAACCACGTACACGTCAGACTAGATACACAACGGGCATGTACACACCAGAATACGTACACAGTAAACACGTTCACACGAACGTAAAGACAACAAGCATACAGGCCAGGCGGGATGCAGGCACAGACAAGAGTTGCCTGTGGTGGTCTGCTCTCTCTCTCTCTCTCTCTCTTTCTCTCTCTCTCATGCAGTTTCCTCCCTCTCGTCCTGTTCAACATCTTTCTTGCTTCACCCCCCCCCTCTCTCTCTCTCTCCCTCATGCAGTTTCATCCTTCTCGTTCTGTTCAACATCTTTCTTGCCCCCCGCTCTCTCTCTCCTTCCTTCGCTATCTGCTAAATTAAAGTTGGAATATTCATGGATCTGTGTGTGTGTACCTCTCTCTCTCTCTCTCTCTCTCCCACCTTAAATTTCCTACATTCTCCCTTCCTCCCTCCGTGTCTTCTCTCCCTCCTTCTCTCCCCCCCTTCTTCTAGTTAAAGGGTATCTCTCTCTCTCTCTCTCTCTCAACAATATTTACACCATCACAAGGAAGGTTCACCCCTCGCCAGTTCAATTAAATTATCTCCCTTTCTCACTCTCTCTTTTCTTTCTCTCCCTTTCACATTTTCTCTCGCTCCCTTTCCTTCATGTTCCGTGTCTTCCACTTTATCTTCCTTGCTTTATTCAGTCTCTCTCTCTCTCTCTCTCTCTCTCTCTCACTCACTCTCTCAAACACACACACGTCCCGTTTTCTTTCACCATAACCTTCGACACTTTCAGCCAGCCTATCTTTAATCTCTAAAATTATCTTTAACGCTATCTCTATTTCTAATTTTACTCCATAATACCTATAATTGCATCTCTCCCTCTCTCTCTCTCTCATTAATTAACTTCTCAATTTCAATAACAACTATCTCATTCACATATTATTAAATCTATTCTTACTTCTAAATATACCCTCTCCCACACACTTCCTTCACACCCACACACACCCACACCCACACCCACACACACACACAGTCACTAATCTCTCTTGACTTTCTCGTCTCTATAATCAATGCTCTCTTCGAGGTTGTGGAACTCCCTAACATCTTTTCCTAAGCGAATTATTTTACACCTTACTGTCCTGTGTTATACCAATTCTTCCATTATCGCCATACTCTGCCTTGATAACGTACAAAAAGGGCATAAACAAGCCGTATCCAAAAATAAATCGCAAGAGAAGAGGTGTTAGGGAGCTTCCTTAGCCGACGGGAATACCGGCCTTTATTCTAAGTCAAAAAGTTCTCCTGATATAATTTCTTGACCACTTTAGACCGAGGACGATTATTTGAGAGAGAGAGAGAGAGAGAGAGAGGAGGGGGGGGGTCGATGCAGCCTTAACCCCTTCAGTACGAGGTATCTTTCCTTAGCTAAATAAAATCGTCTGAATGAAGCAAGAAAATAAAAATTGAAGGGATTTATCTACCTTAATATTTTCTATCTACTTAAATCAAGCGTACCATCTTTTATTTCCTTTCTCACTTTTCTCTACTTAAACCTACCTATCCTTATTTTTTTCGGTTTTCTCTACTTATATCTACCTATCTTTAATTTTCCTTCTCACTTTTTTTCTGCTTAAATCTAGTTTACTATCTTTACTTTTCTCTCTCACTTTGGGTATCTTACTTCTCAATCTCAGGATCTTTAAGTTTCTTTCTCACTTTAGGTATTTTACTTGTCTCTCACTATCTTTAATTTTCTTTCCCACTTTAGGTATATATCTCTCTTACTATCTTTTTTTTCCTCATTCTAGGTATCTGTTCCTGTATCTCACTTTCACACCTATCTTTAATGTTTGCTCACATTGATTTTCTGCGTGTGTTCCTCTCTCACACTTTCAAAGAGAGAGAGAGAGAGAGAGAGAGAGAGAGAGAGAAAGAGAGAGAGAGAGTCGTGGGGCTGGGAGAAAAAGCGGGAGAAAAGTGAGAAAGACAAAGTTAGAGCAAAAAAGGAGCGAGTGAGCGAATGAAAGTGGGTGAGAAAGTGAGGAAATGGAAGAGAAAGTTCGAGGGGGGAGAGAGAGAGAGAGAGAGAGAGAAACGTAGGTAATTTCAATGTCTTGATATGCTTGGCCAGGCGATAGATATATAGACTGATAGATAAATAGATAGGTTGACAGGCTGGGTGGGTGAGGCAGGTACAGTGGGGCAGGGAATGAGGCAGGTACAGTGAGGCAGGTAATGAGGCA